>NW_013725118.1:0-292 GCF_000517525.1 Limulus polyphemus | reverse complement strand
ATTTCCTTTATTCCTTGTGTCTTGAATCATTGTCCAATACGAACAGCTTTTATAACTCAGATTTCCTTTAATCCTTCTGTCTTGAATCATTATCCAATACGAACAGATCTTATAACTCTGATTTCCTTTATTCCTTGTTTCACTAATCATTGTCCAATCCGAACAAATCTTATAACTCAGATTTCCTTCTTTCCTTGTGTCTTGAATCATTGTCCAATACGAACATATCTTATATCTCAGATTTCCAGTATTCCTTGTGTCTTGAATCATTATCCAATACTAACAGATCCTA
>NW_013725117.1:0-292 GCF_000517525.1 Limulus polyphemus | reverse complement strand
CATTATTTGTATAAACCTGTACATGTATTCATAGTTCTTTAATTATTTGTATAGGTATATACTTCAAATAATGAAAGAACTATGTATACATATATGGGTTTATACAAATAATTAAAGAACTATGTATACATGTATGGGTTTATACAAATAATTAAAGAACTATGTATACATGTATGGGGTTATACAAATAATTAAATAACTATGTATACACTAAACCCATACATGTATACATAGTTGTTTAATTATTTGTATAAACCTATACATGTGTACATAGTTCTTTAATTATTTGTAC
>NW_013725116.1:0-292 GCF_000517525.1 Limulus polyphemus | reverse complement strand
TATTATTGAATTTGTGTTAGTGTAAAAATATATGGAGCTTTCCTTCATGAGAAGCTGTTCTGAACGGGTATTACAGACTTTGTGTTAGTATAAACATATATGGAGCTTTCCTTCACGGGAAGCTGTTCTGAACTGGTGTTATTGACTTTGTGTTAGTATAAACATATATGGAGCTTTCCTTCATGGGAAGCTGTTCTGAACGGGTATTATTGACTCTGTGTTAGTATAAAACATATGGAGCTTTCCTTCATGAGAAGCTGTTCTGAACGGGTATTACAGACTTTGTGTTAGT
>NW_013725115.1:0-292 GCF_000517525.1 Limulus polyphemus | reverse complement strand
TTAAATATTCACATCGATATATATATATATGTATATGGTAAACAAAAACTTCTGAATAAACATTTACAATGATATATATATGGTAATTAAATCTTGTGATTAAACATTTAAAACGATATATAGATATACAGATGGTAAATAAATTCTTCTTATTAAAAATTCACAACGATATATATATATATATGGTAGATAAAAACTTCTGAATTAAAAATTCACAACGATATATATATATATATAGGTAAATAAAAACTTCTGTAATTAAAACTTCACAACGATATATATATATATAGTA
>NW_013725114.1:0-292 GCF_000517525.1 Limulus polyphemus | reverse complement strand
CTGTATTGTTGATAGTGAAGGACAAACATAAACTGTGTTGTTGCTAATGAACGACAAACATGAACTGTATTGCTGCTAGTGAAAGAACCTTGAACTGTATTGCTGCTAGTGAACGACAAACATGAACTGTACTGTTGCTAGTGAACGACAAACATGAACTGTATTGTTGATAGTGAACGACAAACATGAACTGTATTGTTGCTAGTGAACGACAAACATGAACTGTATTGTTGCTAGTGAAAGAACCTTGAACTGTATTACTGCTAGTGAACGACAAACATGAACTGTATTG
>NW_013725113.1:0-292 GCF_000517525.1 Limulus polyphemus | reverse complement strand
GAGACAACACCAACCGATCATTCAGTGTGACAGAAATCTATAATAACTCAAGTTGTTAAACCAGGTGAGACAACACCAACACAACTTGAGTTATTATAGATTTCTGTCACCCAGAATGATCTAAACTATGTGAGACAACACCAACATAACTTGAGTTATTATAGATTTCTGTCACCCAGAATGATCTAAACAATGTGAGACAATACCAACACAACTTGAGTTATTATAGATTTCTGTCACACGGAATGATCTAAACCAGGTGACACAACACCAACACAACTTGAGTTATTAT
>NW_013725112.1:0-292 GCF_000517525.1 Limulus polyphemus | reverse complement strand
CTGCCAGTCTATAAAAAGTGTATTTGTCACCACGGAAAACTGTGGCTACTAATTCCTGGCAAGAGACTGAAAAAGGAGATGACTAGCAGATTAGCATAATTTCACATCTCAGTTGACAGATGCCTTCAACATTCTACAGATCTTGAACTATACCACGAGAAGAACATTACAGAAACACTCATGTCGTATCCAACAATTAGTCCAAAATAGAGACGTACAGTTTCAATGGCAGACTACATGCATGACTGAGTAGAATATGATGAAACTTCAGATTTCTCTGCACATGAACCAT
>NW_013725111.1:0-292 GCF_000517525.1 Limulus polyphemus | reverse complement strand
TTTCTGTTCCTCACATGAAAAGGTGTTGTTTTGTACGATACGGATTGTTTAACATAAGACTTTTTAAAATAAGTATATGTAATGAGCTGCCTGACAAAACTAATTAATACATCATAATTGTTGAGGATAGTTCAACTATTCATTCTTAACTTTATGATGATCTCGGTAAAGCAATGTATAACATATCTTAAGGAAAGTAACTTGTCTAATTTAACTTACTCAGCTTTAAGGATCCTTTTTTTAAGTTTTTTGATTCAGCTTCCACGTCTTTAAGGAAGGAAAGTTACCTAAT
>NW_013725110.1:0-292 GCF_000517525.1 Limulus polyphemus | reverse complement strand
AATAGTATCTTGTTATCCTATATTACAACCCAAATATAAACCTTATATGATAATAGTATCTTGTTATCCTATATTACAACCCAAATATAAACCTTATATGATTGGGTTGTAATATAGGATAACAAGATACTATTCAACAACAACAAAGAAACTATCGGTGTATAAAACTAGTAATCTCTACCTTTCGTTGTTAGTTTGTATGTAACAAAGTAATATTTCTACTTACGTAAAGTCTAAAGTAATGTCTTTTGTATCTAAACAAACAAGTTAAAGGTGCGCCGAATCACCCTAA
>NW_013725109.1:0-292 GCF_000517525.1 Limulus polyphemus | reverse complement strand
TCAACTAATAGTGAGATTGACCGTCACATTATAACGCCCCCACAGCTGAAAGGGGGACCATGTTTGATGGAACGGGGGTTTGATCCCACGACTCTCAGATTGCGAGTTAAGCGCCCTAACAAAGAATCAACATAATTAAATATATTTTCAAATCCATCAATTATATCATCATTTATTTACTTTCTATATTTAGAATATTTCTGATTTTAACTATTAATCGCCATAATTAATTAAAAGATGCCACATAAAAATCAGGCTTCAATCCAGGTTTTATTTCAAATTACACTTTAAA
>NW_013725108.1:0-292 GCF_000517525.1 Limulus polyphemus | reverse complement strand
TGTTTTAGGTAGTGGTTAGTAATGCTACTGGTGTTTCAGGTAATGGTTCGTAATACTTCTGGGGTTTTAGGTAGTGGTTAGTAATACTACTGGTGTTTCAGATAAGGTTGGTAATACTACTGGTGTTTTAGGTAGTGGTTCGTAATACTACAGGTGTTTTAGGCAGTGGTCGGTAATACTGCTGGTGTTTTAGGTAGTGGTTCGTAATACTACTGGTGTTTTAGGTAGTGGTTAGTAATACTACTGGTGTTTCGGATAAGGTTGGTAATACTACTGGTGTTTTAGGTAGTAG
>NW_013725107.1:0-292 GCF_000517525.1 Limulus polyphemus | reverse complement strand
AGACTATTCAAGTATCATGATATTATAACTGGTGAATTATTAAATGTTAAACTATTCAAGTATCATGATATTATAACTGGTGAATTATTAAATGTTAAACTAGTCAAGTAGCAGGATATTATAACTGGTGAATTATGAAATGTTAAACTATTTAAGTAGCATGATATTATAACTGGTGAATTATTAAATGTTAAACTATTTAAGTAGCATGATATTATAACTGGTGAATTATGAAATGTTAAACTATTCAAATATCATGATATTATAACTGGTGAATTATTAAATGTTAAAC
>NW_013725106.1:0-292 GCF_000517525.1 Limulus polyphemus | reverse complement strand
GAGTAATTTATGTGATGCATTTCATACATTAGTATGTTATATGGGATGTAGTTATTGATATAATACATGGACATGCATTAGAATGTTATATAGATTACAGTAACTGATATAATTCATAGACATACATTAGAAAATTATATAAGTTATAGTAATTGATATAATACATAGAGATAAATTAGAATGTTATATGTATTGTAGTAATTGATATCATACGTGAACACATATTAGAATTCTATATGTGATGTAGTAATTGTTATATTACATGGACATACATTATGACACACATTCGTAT
>NW_013725105.1:0-292 GCF_000517525.1 Limulus polyphemus | reverse complement strand
ATTATAAACTGAGAACTATGTTGTAATTTTTTACGATCATTATAACCTGAGAACTATGTTGTAGTTTTTTACGATCATTATAAACTTAAGAACTATGTTGTAGTTTTTTTACGATCATTATAACCTGAGAACTATGTTGTAGTTTTTTTACGATCATTATAACCTGAGAACTATGTTGTAGTTTTTATAATCATTATAAACTAAGAACTATGTTGTAGTTTTTACGATCATTATAAACTAAGAACTGTGTTGTAGTTTTTACGATCATTATAACCTGAAAACTATGTTGTGG
>NW_013725104.1:0-292 GCF_000517525.1 Limulus polyphemus | reverse complement strand
GGAAACACAGTGTGTAAGTAAAGGAGACTTGAAGGAAACACAGTGAGTAAATAAAGGAGACTTGAAGGAAACACAGTGTGTAAATAAAGGAGACTTGAAGGAAACACGGTGTGTAAATAAAGGAGACTTGAAGGAAACACAGTGTGTAAGTAAAGGAGACTTGAAGGAAACACAGTGAGTAAATAAAGGAGACTTGAAGGAAACACAGTGTGTAAGTAAAGGAGACTTGAAGGAAACACAGTGTGTAAGTAAAGGAGACTTGAAGGAAACACAGTGTGTAAGTAAAGGAGAC
>NW_013725103.1:0-292 GCF_000517525.1 Limulus polyphemus | reverse complement strand
GCGATGTCACCTACAACTCGCCCTCTGGTACCATTTTATAGAACCATGATCTCAACCCTTCCCTAAGATACCCTGTGGCGCCACTTCATGGAACTATGATGTTATTGCTTCCTCTCCTTACGACAGTCACGCCTATTATCTAACGGTCTAACCCTAGGTTATTTTGCATATAACATAACTGTTATTTAATCTTTACGTGAAGGCATCTTTTGTCTATTACGTAACGGGTGTTGGCATCCTTTGCATGTTTCGTAATAGTCATTAACATTCAGGAGACATCCTTTGATCTCAA
>NW_013725102.1:0-292 GCF_000517525.1 Limulus polyphemus | reverse complement strand
ATAGTTAATGGTTACTGTAATAATTTTACTTTTACATAAACAAGTAGTATCTAGTGTGTGCTAAAGAACGTGTTTGTTTTAACCAGACTGTAAAAATACCGACAACAGAAGTACCATCTTTTGTATCATTCAAGATGTTGTGCTAATTTCTTTCCAGGTACATTGTGCTACTATATTAAAAGTGAAAAACACAAAAACCGACGTTTTCTGGCACAATGAAAGGCAAAATATTTATTATTACTTACAGTTGAGTAGTTTCGGTAACACAGTTACCATCATCCGTGCTAATATT
>NW_013725101.1:0-292 GCF_000517525.1 Limulus polyphemus | reverse complement strand
AAATAATAGTATTTACAGTATATAAAGTGTCAATATAACAGTAATCAAAACGGGAAATAGTAGTATTTACAGTATATAAAGTGTCAATATAACAGTAATCAATTCGTGAAATAGTAGTAAAATATTGGCACTTTATATACTGTAAAATTTCACGAATTGATTACTGTTGGTAGTATTTACAGTATATAAAGTGCCAATATTACAGCAATCAAGTCGTCAGATAGTAGTATTTACAGTATATAAAGTGCCAATATTACAGCAATCAAGTCGGCAAATAGCAGTATTTACAGAA
>NW_013725100.1:0-292 GCF_000517525.1 Limulus polyphemus | reverse complement strand
ATTAAGTAAGTGTAGTGTTATGGTGTGAACTTTATTAAGTTAAGTGACTGTTATGGTGTGAACTTTATTAAGTAAGTGACTATTATGGTGTGAACTTTATTAAGTAAGTGACTATTATGGTGTGAACTTTATTAAATAAGTGACTGTTATGGTGTGAACTTTATTAAGTAAGTGACTGTTATGATGTGAACTTTATTAAGTAAGTGACTATTATGGTGTGAACTTTATTAAGTAAGTGACTATTATGGTGTGAACTTTATTAAGTAAGTGTACTATTATGGTGTGAACTTTG
>NW_013725099.1:0-292 GCF_000517525.1 Limulus polyphemus | reverse complement strand
GTACTTGGATTAACTTCTATTATAGTACTTAAGTAGTTGGATTAACTTCTATTATAGTACTTAAGTACTTGGATTAATTTCTATTATAGTACTTAATTACTTGGATTAACTTCTATTATAGTACTTAAGTAGTTGGATTAATTTCTATTATAGTACTTAAGTACTTGGATTAATTTCTATTATAGTACTTAAGTACTTGGATTAATTTCTATTGTAGTACTTAAGTAGTTGGATTAATTTCCATTATAGTACTTAATTACTTGGATTAACTTCTATTATAGTACTTAAGTAG
>NW_013725098.1:0-292 GCF_000517525.1 Limulus polyphemus | reverse complement strand
GAATTTTTTTTGGAAAAAAGAAAAGTGCTTTTATGACGAAAAATTAATAGAAAAATATCGGATGGTGCTTATATCGTCGTAAAACTCAAAACTGAGACATTATAGCATTAACCCAAAACTATTATGTCACGTGAAAAGCTAAAAAAAGTTCAACTTTTGCTAACCCAGAGTATAAACAATCGAAAAGGTGGAGTTTATTTAATAAGAAGATGTCATGGCCTTTTATACGCTGAGAGTTTCTTTCAATAATCTTCTTATTAAAGCTCATCTCTGTTTACAACATAACAGGAAA
>NW_013725097.1:0-292 GCF_000517525.1 Limulus polyphemus | reverse complement strand
CCTAGACCAGTGGTTGGCGTCCAATGCCGAGGCTTTCCGCGTGCCTGAGGCGGAGACCGTACCCCGTACTTTTGAGAGGGATAACCTGAACCTTAGTTTCCCTCTTATATTAAGGGAACAAGGTAAACGCGGTAGCAAGACAAAAGAACGTTACCGACTATCGGAGAATTTTCCACGGACCACGACCTCGACGGCGGTACCTTACGCCTCTGGGGAACGCCTCCTGGAAGGCGGCCGAGGTTCCGTCGGTGATACCTCGACCTGTGGTTGGCATCCAATGCCGAGGCTTTCC
>NW_013725096.1:0-292 GCF_000517525.1 Limulus polyphemus | reverse complement strand
GTAAACTAACATCAGTAAAACAGATTAGTTCCATGTTACAGTAAACCAACATCAATAAAACAGATTAGTTCTATATTACAGTAAACCAGCATCAGTAAAACAAATTAGTTCTATATTACAGTAAAACAACATCAATAAAACAGATTAGTTCTATGTTACAGTAAACCAGCATCAGTAAAACAAATTAGTTCTATATTACAGTAAACCAATATCGGTAAAATAGATTAGGTCTATATTACAGTAAACCAACATCAGTAAAACAAATTAGTTCTATATTACAGTAAACCAACAT
>NW_013725095.1:0-292 GCF_000517525.1 Limulus polyphemus | reverse complement strand
GTACATCTATTTAGCTATCTCTTATATACCTATATATCTATCTATATATATTTATCTATCTCTTATATACCTATTTATATATCTATATCTATTTATTTATCTATATACTTATTTATCTATCTCTTATATACCTGTCTAGTTCTATATAAGTTATATATATATTTCTTTATCTATTACATACCTGTCTATCTATATATATATATATTTCTTTATCTCTTACATACCTGTCTATCTATATATATATAATATTTCTTTATCTCTTACATACCTATCTATCTATATATATATATAT
>NW_013725094.1:0-292 GCF_000517525.1 Limulus polyphemus | reverse complement strand
TTCATGTTTTTAAAGCATTAATAGTGAAACCCAAGTTTCTGAATAAATTTTAAAACTGATATCCACACTTTTACTTGTGCCTCAATGACAATACCCATCTTTTAGCTCTATGTACAGCAGTAACAGAACAGCAAAACCCATCTTTTAGCTCTATGTAAGGCATTAACAGAATGGCAAACCCATCTTTTGAATCTATGTAAAGCATTAACAGAATGGCAAAACCCATCTTTTAGCTCTATGTAAAGCAGTAACAGAATGGCAAAACTCATCTTTTGGATCTATGTAAAGCATT
>NW_013725093.1:0-292 GCF_000517525.1 Limulus polyphemus | reverse complement strand
TGCCATTATATAAGTTACACTACCTTTAGATTTAGAGTGTTTCTAAGTTGTCATTATATAAGTTACACTATCTTTAGTTTTAGAATTTTTCTAAGTTGTCATTATACAAGTTACACAACCTTTAGATTTAGAATGTTTCTAAGTTGTCATTGGATAAGTTACACAATCTTTAGATTTAGATTGTTTCTAAGTTGCCATTATACAAGTTACACTATATTTAGTTTTAGAATGTTTCTAAGTTGTCATTATACAAGTTACACTACCTTTAGATTTAGACTGTTTCTAAGTTGCC
>NW_013725092.1:0-292 GCF_000517525.1 Limulus polyphemus | reverse complement strand
GTTACAGTATAAAAAAGCTTAAGTGTTACATTAAGTATCCGGTTGTACATTGGACGCTTCCAGGTATTAATCTGTAGCTTTAAGCAACTTCAAGAAAATCATGAAACTAAAACTTTTAAGTTTCGAGTGAAACCACGAAGATTTCACCTGGTGGTGTAACAGAATTTCTGGCGTATTACTTTTAAACTATTTTCTGTAAGTTAATATACAGTTAGAATATAAAATGACGTTCGTTTAATATTTTATCCAAGCACAGAATAAAACAAAAACATAAAAGAGATTAGAATAAGTA
>NW_013725091.1:0-292 GCF_000517525.1 Limulus polyphemus | reverse complement strand
AAATAAAGATTGTTTCATTGTCCTATCCAGTCCATTGTTGTGTTCTTTAAATAAAGATTGTTTCATTGTCCTATCCAGTCCATTGTTGTGTTCTTTAAATAAAGATTGTTTCATTGTCCTATCCAGTCCATTGTTGTGTTCTTTAAATAAAGATTGTTTCATTGTCCTATCCAGTCCATTGTTGTGTTCTTTAAATAAAGATTGTTTCATTGTCCTATCCAGTCCATTGTTGTGTTCTTTAAATAAAGTTTGTTTCATTGTGTATTACATATCCTATTCAGTCCATTGTTGG
>NW_013725090.1:0-292 GCF_000517525.1 Limulus polyphemus | reverse complement strand
ATATATGATTAAAATTCATCTCCTATAATTAAAACCTCATTAACAGCAGAATTTTTTTTATTTCACTGTAGAGCTTCTCATTAATCTCATATGGCAGGCTGTAACAAATTCCAATTAAAAGCCTTCTCCTATATTTGCTAACAGAAACCCAAATAAGTCCAATCTGCTGTTATCTTTGATATCTTCAAATTCAAAAGGATGCAACTCACATTTTACATAAAAATCCACTTTTCCCACTTTTTTAAGTACTCTTATCCCTATTAAATAACCTAAAATCACATATATCAAAGTA
>NW_013725089.1:0-292 GCF_000517525.1 Limulus polyphemus | reverse complement strand
ATACATATGTTGACTTGTACTAGACTTGAGGTTCTGTATATGTAATTGTCAGCTTGACTGCATCATTTGAATTTCACTGGACATAAAGTGCTCTATTTCTGTCATTTTAACATATCACAGAATGACTTTTATTGGACAGAAGGATCTGTCTCTAT
Source organism: Limulus polyphemus (assembly GCF_000517525.1). NCBI lineage: Eukaryota > Metazoa > Arthropoda > Merostomata > Xiphosura > Limulidae > Limulus > Limulus polyphemus. Next base: position 137 of record NW_013725089.1, on the reverse strand, counting down.
AAACATTAAACTTAAATCTAAAATTCAGGTTCTCTTCATTTGAATTTCAGCATATGCTCCATAGTTGGATTGTAATGGATGTAAAGTTTTGTTACTCTGAATGTAAGTTTTACTGCACATAAGCTTCTTCTCTGTGT
>NW_013725088.1:0-292 GCF_000517525.1 Limulus polyphemus | reverse complement strand
ATATAGAAGACCCATGTAGTTATCTTTAACAACTGTAATTTGAAGTATATATAAAACCCGTGTAGTTATCTTTAACAACTGTAATTTGAAGTATATAGAAGACCCGTGTAGTTATCTTTAACAACTGTAATTTGAAGTATATATAAAACCCGAGTAGTTATCTTTAACAACTGTAATTTGAAGTATATATATAAAACCCGTGTAGTTGTCTTTAACAACTGTAATTTGAAGTATATATAAAACCCGTGTAGTTATCTTTAACAACTGTAATTTGAAGTATATATAAAACCGT
>NW_013725087.1:0-292 GCF_000517525.1 Limulus polyphemus | reverse complement strand
AGACAGTACTTGGTTTACTACGAGGTTGTAATTTGTTGTTAAAGGGTTTACGTGTGATGTTAGTTAAAACATATCAATTAACAACTTTAACATCATTACAACTGGGTCTACAGATCTTGAACTTTTCATTAAAGAAAGTTTTACTTGTGACGAACCGCCCTAATCTGAATAATAAACAGATATTCTTTCAGTTGTTTCAATCAGTATTGTTACGTCTCTGGTCGTTTGTTAATTTTCCGTATAATTTCTTTTGCATGAAACTTTAGCGATACAAGTCCTTTCTTAAATAAAA
>NW_013725086.1:0-292 GCF_000517525.1 Limulus polyphemus | reverse complement strand
TTTTGAGTCAGGGTTTAGCTAACTGTATTCGACTGAGCTAACCTTTGTATGTAGTGTATAATTAACAGTAAAATGTTGAGTCAGTGTTTAGTTAACTGTATCCCACTGAGTTAACCTTTGTATGTAGTGTAAAATTAACAGTAAAATGTTGAGTCAATGTTTAGTTAACTGTATCCAACTGAACTAACCTTTGTATGTAGTGTAGAATTAACAGTAAAATGTTGAGTCAGTGTTTAGTTAACTGTATCCAACTGGGCTAACCTTTGTATGTAGTGTAGAATTAACAGTAAAA
>NW_013725085.1:0-292 GCF_000517525.1 Limulus polyphemus | reverse complement strand
TGTCAGTCAAACAACTGTAAGTCAACCAACTGTCAGTGTTTCACTGGTCGAAACTCTGCTTACGTTTTCCTAAAGAAAATACTTAAAATACAAACACAAAATCTCCCGTTTTATGATCAACGATAGTATAAATGTTATGAACATCACGCGTATCGATTAAGTGTCTACTATCTGTTAGTGCTTTTTGGATATCAGTTTATATTTATATATATTCACCTCTATAGCTAAAACACAGGAACTGCATGTATTCCCAGAAAGTCATGTCATCTACGTCAGTAGGTTAGCCTCATTG
>NW_013725084.1:0-292 GCF_000517525.1 Limulus polyphemus | reverse complement strand
TTTACTTTTTTCTTGACAGGTGATCTTGCTAAAAAAAAGGAAACAGGATGGAAATGTATTTTCAATAAAAATTAAAGTCGTCGTAGATGTAAACGAGAGAGAACTAAATAATGTTGCAACATATAGTAAAAAATCACCCAAAAAACCTACAGAAAATACATTCGTGCCATTACATAGGAGGGGACAAATCAATTTCGACAAGTATGGCAAAAATGGTTTTGCTGAAGTACGTAAACATGATGGGGTGAAAGGTCAGCATTTGACATATAAAACTACTAATAGATATGATCAT
>NW_013725083.1:0-292 GCF_000517525.1 Limulus polyphemus | reverse complement strand
CGTTATATCCTTCTAGATGGTTGATTTCCTGAATGATCTCTACATGTTATATCCTTCTAGATGGTTGATTTCCTGAATGATATATATACATGTTTTATCCTTCTAGGTGGTTGATTTCCTGAATGATATATACATGTTTTATCCTTCTAGGTGGCTGATTTCCCGAATGATATATATATACATGTTTTATCCTTCTAGGTGGTTGATTTTCTGAATGATCTCTACATGTTTTATACTTCTAGGTGGTTGATTTCCTGAATGATCTCTACATGTTTTATACTTCTAGGTGGCT
>NW_013725082.1:0-292 GCF_000517525.1 Limulus polyphemus | reverse complement strand
TTATGAATGACACCTTCACAGGTTTGTCTCATATGGCACATCTTTTAAAATAAGTTTTATTGAGAAAGACTAAATAAAAAAATGTTGTCAGTAAAATATTGAAAGGAACAATGATATTACCCTCCTTATTTAAATTTGATTGAAAGAAACAATGATATTACCCTCCTTATGTCTATGATTTTATATTTTAAAAGTACAAACATCTTTCTCCTATTTCAAACACTAAATTTCTATCTTTTTTTCAATTACTTTTCAAAAACTTTTCTGTTTGTGTAGTTTGACGTTTTAATAC
>NW_013725081.1:0-292 GCF_000517525.1 Limulus polyphemus | reverse complement strand
ATAGGCCATAAGTTCGTCAGCTTTTTATTATTTTTAATAAACATTGTCTTAAGAAGGCGCAAAAAACCTTGAGGCTGGAAACAAACAAACAAAAAAAAGGTATTCTAAAATGCAGAATATTACAATTTCTGAGTTATTTTTGTTTTCGTGCTTTGTTTACAATACACGTCATAAATTAACCCAACTGAAATAAGTTTTCAAAACCTTGTTCTGGAAGGTAGAGTTTCATTGTTACTATTTGTTTAGATGATTTAAAACTCTTAAAAGGTAAAGCTTTGTTTTTCAAATTGTA
>NW_013725080.1:0-292 GCF_000517525.1 Limulus polyphemus | reverse complement strand
CATTATATCACAGGCGAGAGAAGATACATACCATAAGTTATTTTAAACAACGTGAATTAATCGGAGATCGTACATAGAATTCTAGCTTTATATCACAGGCGAGAGAAGATACATACCATAAGTTATTTTAAACAACGTGAATTAATCGGAGATCGTACATAGAATTCTAGCTTTATATCACAGGCGAGAGAAGATACATACCATAAGTTATTTTAAACAACGTGAATTAATCGGAGATCGCATCTAGAATTCTAGCTTTATATCACAGGCGAGAGAAGATACATACAATAAG
>NW_013725079.1:0-292 GCF_000517525.1 Limulus polyphemus | reverse complement strand
TCTTCTTCCTTGAGATAACACTAAGTGTGTGTCTTCTTCCTTGAGATAACACTAAGTATGTGGTCTTCTTCCTTGAGATAAACTTGTCAAGATCCGAAATTATATTTAAGTTCCAAAATTCGGAATGAAATTGACCACTTAAACAGTGGAGGTTTTCAAGCCTCATTTTCTACATAATAGAGCGTTCAAGGTTGTAATATCTCATCGGTTTTCTTCCTTCACTTTCTTTGATCCTGTTTATCTAGAATTTGGGTCAAAGGTTGGTGTCATACATATATTTATAATAGTAAGA
>NW_013725078.1:0-292 GCF_000517525.1 Limulus polyphemus | reverse complement strand
GAAGAAATATACCTAAAGAACTCACTTCTGTGACTTGGATGACAGTAAAAGGAATATACCTAATGAACTCACCTCTGTGTCTTGGATGACAGTAGAAGGAATATACCTAATGAACTCACCTCTGTGACTTGGTAACAGTAGAAGGAATATACCTAATGAACTCACCTCTGTGACTTGGTAACAGTAGAAGGAATATACCTAAAGAACTCACCTCTGTGACTTGGATAGCAGTAGAAGGTATATACCTAAAGAACTCACCTCTGTGACTTGGATAGCAGTAGAAGGTATATAC
>NW_013725077.1:0-292 GCF_000517525.1 Limulus polyphemus | reverse complement strand
GGATTACAGGGCAGTACTTTACACCATGTACTACTAGATTACCGGGCAGTACTTTACACCATGTACTACTGGATTACAGGGCAGTACTTTACACCATGTACTACTGGATTACCGGGCAGTACTTTACACCATGTACTACTAGATTACCGGGCAGTACTTTACACCATGTACTACTGTATTACCGGGCAGTACTTTACACCATGTACTACTGCATTACCGGGCAGTACTTTACACCATGTACTACTGGATTACCGAGCAGTACTTTACACCATGTACTACTGCATTACCGGGC
>NW_013725076.1:0-292 GCF_000517525.1 Limulus polyphemus | reverse complement strand
CACTATGAATTAATTCATATTCCTACAACGTAATTTATTAGTTTTATTCACGAGAGACGTAGAGCAACAAACCTAGGAACATCTTACAGTCACGCTGTTCACTGTGAAATAATTTATATTCACTACAACGTAATTCATTAGGGTTTTTAATGTCTTAAGCCACGAAAACGTAGAGCAACAAAACCGAGGAACATCTTTCAGTCACGCTCTACACTACGAAATAAATCATATTCACAAAAACGTAATTCATTCGGGTTTTTAGTGTTATAAGCCACGAGAAACGTAGAGCAAC
>NW_013725075.1:0-292 GCF_000517525.1 Limulus polyphemus | reverse complement strand
CCTACCAAACCGTGTGTAATCCACATGTTAACCTGTATCACATTAACCTACCAAACCGTGTGTAATCCACATGTTAACCTGTATCACATTAACCTACCAAACCGTGTGTAATCCACATGTTAACCTATATCACATTAATCTAACGTATCGTTAACCTGTATCACATTAACCTACCAAACCGTGTGTAATCCACACGTTAACCTATATTACATTAATCTAACGTATCGTTAACCTGTGTCACATTAACCTACCAAACCGTGTGTAATCCACATGTTAACCTGTATCACATTAT
>NW_013725074.1:0-293 GCF_000517525.1 Limulus polyphemus | reverse complement strand
GTTTTTTCTCATGCCTTTTTCTTTTTGCATGTTGACTATCCAACAGGCAAAGTAATTTTGATTTTAATATTAAAAATATTTTATGCGTCAGAAAATTTTCTAATTTTACATGCAAAAACTTTATAACCTCCAGATAATTACCATACTTTTTCTAAAAAATTTTTTTATATTTTATCTGTTATTTTCACTATCAAATCTCTGTATGGGTTCGGTAGATTTGACCGATCTCATATCCACCATAAAAAATTATGAAATCAATATGAATTATGCTCTTTTCGTTCTACAATGACTAC
>NW_013725073.1:0-293 GCF_000517525.1 Limulus polyphemus | reverse complement strand
ATATATATTGTTTCAATGAAACTGAAGTAAAGAATAAGAATGCTTTGCCTGATAGACATCAGCACAAACAGTGTTGCTTCTAGGATTTTTCTCAAGTGGGCCAAATCCCCCAATGACTTCTTGAAAGTAACCCATCCATGTAATGAAGTAGGTATCATCTTCTAGAGTCATAAAAGCATAACATGATCGAATAACTTAACTCATTGTAATTTGTTTATGTACTGAAAATACGGTAAAATGTGGCATGTAAGCTAAATCTGATTGATTAATCCACTTTCATCAAAACATCTACA
>NW_013725072.1:0-293 GCF_000517525.1 Limulus polyphemus | reverse complement strand
TTTTTTAAATATTAACGAGACGCGAATCACTGAACCTTGGACCCACAGTCCGGCTCGCTAACCACGAAAACTTTGACACTTGCATCATCACATTGTTTATATATATAGAGAGAGATTTTCGTCTTTTCAGCATAGATGTTTAATACTGTAGCATCAGCTATTACTTACTTTATTAATTTTGAAAACAAGAAGGGTGTTAAAATCTTTAATATATTATCTATTCTACCAACCCACCTCAATACCATCCATTTAAAGATACGATATCATATAGAGTATCGTATCTTTGTGTTAAA
>NW_013725071.1:0-293 GCF_000517525.1 Limulus polyphemus | reverse complement strand
GGTCATTCTGATATACGTACTAAACCTAAAGAACAACTTGTGTGTCCTTTTTGTCATTCTGATACACGTACTAAACCTAAAGAACAAATTGTGTGTCCTTTTGTCATTATGATACACGTACTAAACCTAAAGAACAACTTGCGTGTTCTTTTGTCATTATGATACACGTACTAAACCTACAGAACAGCTTGTATGTCATTTGGTCATTCTGATATACGTACTAAACCTAAAGAACAACTTGTATGTCCTTTTGTCATTCTGATACACGTACTAAACCTAAAGAACAACTTGCG
>NW_013725070.1:0-293 GCF_000517525.1 Limulus polyphemus | reverse complement strand
ATGTTCTGAACAATTCTGTGTGTCCTACAATGATGTTCTGAGCAATTGTGTTTATCCTACATTGATGTTTTGAACAATTCTTTGTGTCCTACATTTTGGTTGATGTTCCGAACAATTCTGTGTGTCCTACATTGATGTTCTTAAACAATTTGTGTGTCCTACATTGATGTTCTGAACAATTCTGTGTGTCCTACATTTTGGTTGATGTTCTGAACAATTCTGTGTGTTCTACATTGATGTTCTGAACAATTCTGTGTGTTCTACATTGATGTTCTGAACAATTCTGTGTGTTC
>NW_013725069.1:0-293 GCF_000517525.1 Limulus polyphemus | reverse complement strand
GAAGAATCATGCAAAAACATGAAACAGAAGGTTGACCAGGTATCAATGCTTCAAGCAAGGCTTTGTCATTCCTTTTATGGATAAGAAGAATCATGCAAAAACATGAAACAGGAGGTTGACCAGGTATCAATACTTCAAGCAAGGCTTTGTCATTCCTTTTATAGATAAGAAGAATCATGCAAAAACATGAAACAGGAGGTTGACCAGGTATCAATACTTCAAGCAAGGCTTTGTCATTCCCTTTATGGATAAGAAGAATCTTTTTCTCAAATTCTCGATCGATATATTGCCTT
>NW_013725068.1:0-293 GCF_000517525.1 Limulus polyphemus | reverse complement strand
ATAGTTCTGTTGATCTAAAGTATGATTTTTTGTACTTTAAATGGTTTTTTGTACTTTTTCACTGTTATTAATTCTGTTTATATTTCTTTCTTATACCAGTATGAGAATTTTTTTATACTGCGACGAAACTATATTTTAAAAGAGAGTACGGCCGCGTTTTCCAAACTTTCGTTATCTACGTCCCCCTTTAATAAATATGGTTTCTTGCGCGCGCCCCTCATTTCTTTTTAATGAGTGAAAGAGTAAGTTAAGTGAGAAGATTGTTTGTTTGTTTGTTTGTTTTAATTAGGCAC
>NW_013725067.1:0-293 GCF_000517525.1 Limulus polyphemus | reverse complement strand
CCTACCAGATATTGGCAATGTTCAATGAACCCACACTAATATAGTTGTCATGTATATAACAACTGTATTTTAATGAAACTTAGATTCTCCTACCAGATATTGGCAATGTTCAATAATCCCACACTAATACAGTTGTCACGTATACAACAACTGTAATTTAATGAAACTTAGATTCTCCTACCAGATGTTGGCAATGTTCAATAAACCCACACTAATACAGTTGTCATGTATATAACAACTATATTTTAATGAAATTTAGATTCTCCTACCAGATGTTGGCAATGTTCAATAAA
>NW_013725066.1:0-293 GCF_000517525.1 Limulus polyphemus | reverse complement strand
ACAACACTAACATTCCAACTTACTAACAGTGTTAGTTCTAAGTCACAACACTAACATTCCAACTTACAAACAGTGTTTGTTCTAAGTCACAACACTTACATTCCAACTTATTAACAGTGTTAGTTCTAAGTCACAACACTAACATTCCAACTTACTAACAGTGTTAGTTCTAAGTCACAACACTAACATTCCAACTTACTAACAGTGTTATTTCTAAGTCACAACACTTACCTTCCAACTTAATAACAGTGTTACTTCTAAGTCACAACACTTACCTTCCAACTTACTAACAG
>NW_013725065.1:0-293 GCF_000517525.1 Limulus polyphemus | reverse complement strand
TATTTGCCAAATTAATGAAGATGTGTTTACGTGAAACTATGAGTTTTTGTTCTCCAAATATATACAATTAATGTATAAGTCGGCCAGAACTAAACGTCATAGCTTAGACCAAAGACCTTTGTTAATTTATTAGCTTCAAGGAATATTATAAACTAGACTTTAATTTTAGATTGAATTTTGCTACAGCTACTTGTGACATTAAAGGTCAGAAAAAACATAAAAACGTATTTGTATTTTCCTAAGGATTCTCTTCGTGTCTACCTCTTTATAAAGAAATGAATTTCTAATGTATA
>NW_013725064.1:0-293 GCF_000517525.1 Limulus polyphemus | reverse complement strand
ATCAATACTTTAATTCCCCTTTCATGAACTTTACAAACATTCTACACAGTTATCAATACTTTAATCCCCCTTTCATGAACTTTACAAACACTCTACAAAGTTATTAGTAATTTTTGTTTTCTTGAGTGGTTTACAGTTTAGTTAAGATGATTAGATCTCATGAAGAAGGCCTGTGTTTAGAGTGTGTTAAGGTGGTTAGATCTCATGAAGAAGGTCTGAGTTTAGAGTGTGTTAAGGTGGTTAGATCTCATGAAGAAGGCCTGTGTTTAGAGTGTGTTAAGGAGGTTAGATCT
>NW_013725063.1:0-293 GCF_000517525.1 Limulus polyphemus | reverse complement strand
ATACAAGTACTTCATCAAATTTCAATGGATCTTCTCTAAATTTTTTATGAAGGTTCGTCACGTCCTTACGTATTTATGTGCACATCTGTAACTTTGTAGTATTAGTTTTCCAAATTTTTAGGTCAAGCCAATAAAGTAATAACAAAAAACAGTTATTACTTTATTGGCTTTCCTTGAAGCGTATTTGTACTGCAGTGAAGCATTTTGATATTCTTTGTTTCTCTTTCTTCTTACCAGTAGGTACGGAATTGTTGGATAAGATGCATAAATTTGGTACGTAGTTTCACTAGTTC
>NW_013725062.1:0-293 GCF_000517525.1 Limulus polyphemus | reverse complement strand
TGTACAAGTGTAAGTACACTTACTGGTGACATCATCCATCAACATGTACAAGTGTAAGTCTACTTACTGGTGACATCATCATCAACATGTACAATGTAAGTCTACTTACTGGTGACATCATCATCAACATGTACAAGGGTAAGTCTACTGGTGACATCATCATCAACATGTACAAGTGTAAGTCTACTTACCGGTGACATCATCATCATCAACATGTACAAGTGTAAGTCTACTTACTGGTGACATCTTCATCAACATGTACAAGTGTAAGTACACTTACTGGTGACATCATC
>NW_013725061.1:0-293 GCF_000517525.1 Limulus polyphemus | reverse complement strand
CTCTAATAGCTGAAAATGTTATATGTACAGGAAAGAAAGATTGAAAGCAGAAAAAGAATGGACAGTTTGTCTGTAATAAAACAACAAAAAACGTTGTGAACAGTTGTAGAAATGCACATGTCAGGTGCAGCAAGTCTATAAAATCGTTCAATGTAAGTAAATATTCACTAAACGAAATAAAAGGAGATAAATAAATCAACATAATTATTACATGACGTTGCATTTCTTTCTATTTGAAGTAAAGATACCAATAAAAAAACAACAAAAAACGTTGTGAACAGTTGTAGAAATGC
>NW_013725060.1:0-293 GCF_000517525.1 Limulus polyphemus | reverse complement strand
GCTGGCTTGGATGTCTATCAGATACTGCTACTACTTTCCTTGGTTTGGTAAGCTGGTGTGAATGTCTATCAGCTACTGTTACTCATTTCCTTGGTTTGGTAAGCTGGTTTGGATGTCTATCAGCTAGTGTTACTAATTTACTTGGTTTGGTAATCTAGTTTGAATGTCTATCAGCTAGTGTTACTAATTTACTTGGTTTGGTAATCTAGTTTGGATGTCTATCAGCTAGTGTTACTAATTTACTTGGTTTGGTAATCTAGTTTGAATGTCTATCAGCTACTGTTACTAATTTA
>NW_013725059.1:0-293 GCF_000517525.1 Limulus polyphemus | reverse complement strand
GAAGTTTTAACCAGAAGTTTTATTTATCGTTTTATATATTTTATATATCGTTGGGAATTTTTAATATGAAGTTTTTATTTACCATCTATCTATATATATATATATTGTTCTAAATGTTTAATCACAAGATTTAATTACCATATATATATCGAGGAAAATATTTACTCAGAAGTTTGTATTTACCATATATATGTATACATCGATGTGAATTTTTAAACAGAAGTTTTTATCTACCATATATATACACCTGGAAAAAAGTTAATCACCCCCAAATATTTTTCAGGATTGCTTAT
>NW_013725058.1:0-293 GCF_000517525.1 Limulus polyphemus | reverse complement strand
TTTTCGTAAAGGAAATATATATATATATATATATATATATTACTTGAACTAAAAAAGTTACTTATTTTGATATAAAAAAATACATTTACCTCGTATCTTGGCGTATATCTATACACTGTATGTTCCAAAGAAATAAAAGTACTTTCACGATCGCCTTGTTTTTTCTGTAAGAGGTAAGGATGAGAATGTTGCTCAACTAATGACTACTAACTGGTTCAATAAAATAAGCTGTGGATGAAATCATAATGACGTAAAATGTTTAATAAAAATAACATGTTTTAACACATGATATG
>NW_013725057.1:0-293 GCF_000517525.1 Limulus polyphemus | reverse complement strand
AGATGTAATTCCCAAATTCTTTAAAACAAGTGAATATTTCATCATTTTCAAAAATTAAACTCGATTCTCCACAGTTAGATAAAGTACTTTTTGAGGAATTTAGTTTTCCACGAATTTGTAATTTAGTGACAACTTTACCACATACCAGATGATCATCATTATCGTTAATGTCTTATTCCTGACAATGCTCTCGAATTATTAGAGGATAAAACATGTTTCGTCCACGTCGTATTCCTTTATGTATTCCATTATCAAATTTAACCATGCTATATAATGGCTGGAGACGGCTTAAA
>NW_013725056.1:0-293 GCF_000517525.1 Limulus polyphemus | reverse complement strand
TTAGTCTCAAAGTGGGTTCCTCGTCATCGAATATGTGGTTGTAATTTATTTTGGTAATTAACTCATTGAAATCTATCAAACCAGCTATCAGCCAGGTGTTAAGTATCAGCACGTTATTCATCTTGCAACAAAAAAGTGTTGTTGACGGATAAGTAAAATGGTTTAACCACTTCGAAAAAGGAGAGTGACTTAATAGCAGCTATGTGAAAGAAATATATCCCAGAGATTAAAGTGTGGCTTAGAGACAAGTTACACACTCTGGATTCGACTTGTGTTCACATTTAATGATGTAG
>NW_013725055.1:0-293 GCF_000517525.1 Limulus polyphemus | reverse complement strand
GGTTATAAGTGTGGCCATGGAAGATTACATCCCCAAAAGTGATAGATCCTCGCGAGCTGTAAGAGAGGGAGCAGTAAGAGTGTGGTGAACTGAAAGCTCCATCAAATGAAGTTGAAGAGGAGAAGGTTGGACCCGACTGAAATGGGCATTGAAAAACACCCAAATGTATCAGATATTGGGTAGGTCGAGGGAAAGACTTCTCTAATTTGGTTAAATAGCCCACTCAAGCAGCTGAAGAGTATGACAGGCAGACTCCTGTTTGGAATGAGCTAACAGTAGCCAGTCGCCCATAT
>NW_013725054.1:0-293 GCF_000517525.1 Limulus polyphemus | reverse complement strand
AGACAGTGTACTATACCGTCACAAACATTAGTTAAAGACAGTGTACTATACCGTCACAAACATTAGTTAAAGACAGTGTACTATACCGTCACAAACATTAGTTAAAGACAGTGTATTGACGAGATTTCTCAGAACTCCCCGAAAGAATGCTTGGGTCGTTGTACTGAATTATAATAAGTTGGGTAGTTGTACTGAATAATAATAAGTTGGGTAGTTGTACTGAATAATAATAAGTTGGGTAGTTGTACTGAATAATAATAAGTTGGGTAGTTGTACTGAATAATAATAAGTTG
>NW_013725053.1:0-293 GCF_000517525.1 Limulus polyphemus | reverse complement strand
TGTAAACACACAACACTGATCATCATTCAACATATACTACTTTCCATCAACAGGATTTCTACAGTAACCTGTAAACAGACAACACTGATCATCATTCAACATATACTAATTTCCATCAACAGGATTTATATGGTAGCCTGTAAACACACAACACTGATCATCATTCAACATTTCCTACTTTCCATCAACAGGATTTCTACAGTAACCTGTAAACACACAACACTGATCATCAACAGGATTTCTACAGTACCCTGTAAACACACAAAACTGATCATCATCAAACACGTACCACC
>NW_013725052.1:0-293 GCF_000517525.1 Limulus polyphemus | reverse complement strand
AATATTTTTATCTTTACCTTTTGGAAGCTTCGAATCAGTAATCAACAATCGTAATGGCATTGAATTTGAACCTTTCTTCATCACAAATGATTCAATTCTTTTAACGACTCCTCCAAAATATTATTTTATCATAGCAGAACACAAATTCTTATTTGTATATTACAACTTTCTTAAGTTAACGCACTGAATTTAACATAAAGACAAAAATTCACAGTTGAAAGATGCATTTCTAACTTTACACCATCTTGTCAATCACATGTTCACTCGTCAGTACTACAAATCACTAGATAGCA
>NW_013725051.1:0-293 GCF_000517525.1 Limulus polyphemus | reverse complement strand
GATGTATTTTGAGAAATTTGCAACCATCATTTTGTAGCATTCTGAGTTATAGAAATAAGTCTAGAATTTTCTACTATTTTTATTGTATTTGTATGGTGAAATATTCGTAATTCTAATTCGAATTTTAAAGCACTTTATGTATTACTGTATGCTATATTTTTAATGTTTTATTTTACATGTTTGTTTGCTAGAGAACACATGACACAACATCTAAAAAAATCATGTTTGTTGGTAGTTTAAGCAAAAAGCTACACAATGGGCTATCTGTACTCTGCCAACTACATTGTAAGTCC
>NW_013725050.1:0-293 GCF_000517525.1 Limulus polyphemus | reverse complement strand
GCCACTAAACTTTTTTTTAGAACATACAAGTTTAGAACTTACTGATGGTATGGAAAATACAATCATCCTTTGGAACGTTTGTACAAATAGTTAAAAATCGTATTATTTTGTGATTATCTACATAGGAGTGGGGCCTAGTTGTACAGCTTGGCTTATAGCTTGTCTCTGTGCCGCGACACAAAAAGAGGGTTTGGATAAATGCTCTTTTGTTTGATGGCGGGGGAGAACATCGATCGGTTCAAACTCTTGATTGATGTAGGCATTTCATTGCAGCACACTAATAGTCAGATTTC
>NW_013725049.1:0-293 GCF_000517525.1 Limulus polyphemus | reverse complement strand
TATAAAAGCTAAAAAAAATTAACTTTCGATAAGCCACCTTTTGGATTGTTTGTACTCTGGAGTTTATTTGATAAGAAGACGTGATGGCCTGGCCTTTTATATGTTGGATTTTTTTTAACGATGTTATTTTTAAGCTATTCTTTGTTTATAATATAATTGAAGACAGAAAAAAACAATAAAATGGACAGTAACCGAAATTTTGATAAGAGATTATGAAATAACTATTGGGAATTTTGATAAAAGTATCTCTATTCTGAAAGTCTTACATCAAGGGCATCTTTGTATTGAAATAT
>NW_013725048.1:0-293 GCF_000517525.1 Limulus polyphemus | reverse complement strand
TTCTATTCGTCGTTCGATTGTTTTTTAATAATTGTGTAAAAACCATCATAATGATTTTATTGCAAATGGATTAGATAAACAAACAGGAAAAACACGTGAAACGATAACTTACAGTAGATAATACAGAAAATGTTATAAAAAGTATTCAAATGAGAAATAGGTATCGAAAACACAAAAAAACGAAAGTTAGCTGTCAAAGTAACTTAAACACACAAAATGTTACAATGTGCCTGATTTTTAGAGAAAGTTCAAAGCATGATTGAATATATTAAAACTAATAATTACTTTTGAGG
>NW_013725047.1:0-293 GCF_000517525.1 Limulus polyphemus | reverse complement strand
ACATACATTCGACCCCCATGCTTCTTCAAGTACGAAACATAATGGATATTTTCACTACAGTGGAGGTGGATAATTATGTATTACTCTAGAAGGCTTGACTCTAATATAGTCAAAACATGCTTTCTTATGTATTGTCGTTGAAAGTATATGTTTTAGATACATTCGACCCCAACCATTATGTATCGTAGTTGAAGAAGCATATTTTCACTACAGTGGAGGTGGATAATTATGTATTACTCTAGAGAAAGCATGTTTTGACTATATTAGAGTCAAGCCTCTATGTATTATCGTTT
>NW_013725046.1:0-293 GCF_000517525.1 Limulus polyphemus | reverse complement strand
CAACATCCATAGCCGAGCCCAATGTCGCCTTCAACATTCATAGCCGAGCCCAATTCGCCTTCAACATTCATAGCCGAGCCCAATCTCGCCTTCAACATTCATAGCCGAGCCCAATCTCGCCTTCAACATTCATAGCCGAGCCCAATCTCGCCTTCAACATTCATAGCCGAGCCCAATCTCGCCTTCAACATTCATAGCCGAGCCCAATCTCGCCTTCAACATCCATAGCCGAGCCCAATGTCGCCTTCAACATCCATAGCCGAGCCCAATGTCGCCTTCAACATCCATAGCCG
>NW_013725045.1:0-293 GCF_000517525.1 Limulus polyphemus | reverse complement strand
TCAGTCAATAATGTTATTATCATATACCCAACAGTCCATCGGTCAATAAGGTTATTATCATACACCCAACAGGCCATCGGTCAATAAGGTTATTATCAAACACCCAACAGTCCATTGGTCAATAATGTTATTATCATACACCCAAGAGTCTATTGGTCAATAAGGTTATTATCATACACCCAACAGTCCATCGGTCAATAAGGTTATTATTATACACCCAACAGTCCACCGGTCAATAAGGTTATTATCATACACCCAACAGTCCATCATCGGTCAATAATGTTATTATCATG
>NW_013725044.1:0-293 GCF_000517525.1 Limulus polyphemus | reverse complement strand
TTGCTTATCTGTAAGAAATGTGTCGTATGAAAACAGTGTGTGTCACAATCGCAACAATCTTGATTTGCTTATCTGTAAGTAATGTGTTGTTACACCAAAAATGTATGATGCATATATATATATATATACAGATTTTACTGGAAATTAATATATTCAAGTTTGTCTAAATGCAAAAACAATATGCTGTGGAAATAAATAATGCATAGACAAATGACTGCAATGATCTATTGATGGGGAGAAACAAACCTGAAAAATCCCATCACCAACAGATATACACATTTAGTTTCTTGTTT
>NW_013725043.1:0-293 GCF_000517525.1 Limulus polyphemus | reverse complement strand
TTAACAGACAAGCATTCCTCATGTATGTAAAATATAGCCACTACTAGAAGACTATCTTTAACAGACAAGCATTCCTCATATATGTAAAATATAGATTATTTTACATACAGGAGGAATGCTTGTCTGTTAAAGATAGTCTTCTGGTAGGGGATAGTCTTCTAGTAGTGGCTCTTTAACAGACAAGCATTCATCATGTATGTAAAATATAGCCACTACTAGAAGACTATCTTTAAGATACAAGCATTCCTTATATATATGTAAAATATAGCCACTACTAGAAGACTATCTTTAAC
>NW_013725042.1:0-293 GCF_000517525.1 Limulus polyphemus | reverse complement strand
AACCTGAATGTAACAAAATAAGTCAGGACCTAAATGTGACAAAATAAGACAGGTCCTAAATGTAACAAAATAAGTCAGAACCTAAATGTAACAAAATAAGACAGGTCCTAAATGTAACAAAATAAGTCAGGACCTAAATGAAACAGAATAAGGAAGGACCTAAATGTAACAAAATAAGTCAGGACCTAAATGAAACAGAATAAGGAAGGACCTAAAAGGTATGTCTCTGTGTTTTTGTTTCCCGTGTGGTCAGAGAGGAGGCAGAACTTGAGTAAATTGTTAAATAGGTGATA
>NW_013725041.1:0-293 GCF_000517525.1 Limulus polyphemus | reverse complement strand
TTCTATTTGTAACTATACAATGTAACATTCTATTCCTAACCAAACAATGTGACATTCCATTCCTAACCAAACAATGTGACATTTTATTCCTAACCAAACAATGTAACATGCTATTCCTAATCAAACAATGTAACATTCTATTCCCAATCAAACAATATGACATTCTATTCCTAACCAAACAATGTAACATTCTATTCCTAACCAAACAATGTAACATTCTATTTTTAACCAAACAATGTAACATTCTATTTCTAACCAAACAATGTAACATTCTATTCCCAATCAAACAATGT
>NW_013725040.1:0-293 GCF_000517525.1 Limulus polyphemus | reverse complement strand
TTCAACAGTTTCTTATAAGGTGGATTATGTTTCTTATGACTTTCAACAGTTTTTTATAAGACGGATTATGTTTCTTATGACTTTCAACAGTTTTTTATAAGATGTTGTATTATGTTTCTTATGACTTTCAACAGTTTTTTTATAAGACGGATTATGTTTCTTATGACTTTCAACAGTTATTTTATAGAATGTATTATGTTTCTTATGACTTTCAACAGTTTTTTATAAGACGGATTATGTTTCTTATGACTATCAATAGTTTTTATAAGATGTATTATGTTTCTTATGACTAT
>NW_013725039.1:0-293 GCF_000517525.1 Limulus polyphemus | reverse complement strand
CGTTATCAGAACTGTGATGTGTTTATATGTTAATTATATTTATTATTCTAAGATTCACGTTATCAAAACTGTGACGTGTTTATATGTTAATTATATTTATTATTCTAAGATTCACGTTATCAAAACTGTGACGTGTTTATATGTTAATTATATTTACTATTGTAAGATTCACGTTATCAAAACTGTGATGTGTTTATATGTTAATTATATTTATTATTCTGATATTCACTCTGGATCCAGTCCATCCTACCTTACACAAGTTTAAAGATATTAGAAAGGATCAAACACTCTGG
>NW_013725038.1:0-293 GCF_000517525.1 Limulus polyphemus | reverse complement strand
TGCTCCAAAACCGATTTTTACTTATTCTTAGCTAACAAATATATAAGTTATTGGAAGGGAGCATATACATTGTAGACCAAAATATGTGCTTCTAATCAGTCACTACTTGACAAATCATCAAAATATGTACAACTTCATCAAAATTTGTGTATTTCTTGTATGCCATTCCCCTATTCTGTTATTCCTGTTCATAGCTCATACTATTTTACAGATACATGCTTATGGTTTCAGAACTATAAGGTAGCTGCATAATAAATAAAGATATTATTTTACTTATAACAGAATTATTGTTT
>NW_013725037.1:0-293 GCF_000517525.1 Limulus polyphemus | reverse complement strand
GGTTAATAAGATAAACTCATAGAAGACAATATATAAAACAACAGTAACTGGGCTGATGGGGTTAATAAGATAAACTCATAGAAGACAATATATAAGAGAACAGTAACTGGGCTGATGGGGTTAATAAGATAAACTCACAGAAGACAATATATAAAACAATAGTAACTGGGCTGGTGGGGTTAATAAGATAAACTCATAGAAGACAATATATAAAACAACAGTAACTGGGCTGATGGGGTTAATAAGATAAACTCATAGAAGACAATATATAAAACAACAGTAACTGGGCTGAT
>NW_013725036.1:0-293 GCF_000517525.1 Limulus polyphemus | reverse complement strand
GATAAACTCACCTATGTGTTGTTGTGATTGAATATCATTAGCAGTTGATAAACTCGCAGATATATGTAGTTGTGATTGAATATCACTATTAGTTGATAAACTCATCTGTGTAGTTGTGATTGAATATCATTAGTAGTTGATAAACTCATTTATATGTTGTTGTGATTGAATATCACTAGTAGTTGATAAACTGACCTATATGTTGTTGTGATTGAATATCACTAGTAGTTGATAAACTCACCTATATGTTGTTGTGATTGAATATCATTAGTAGTTGTTAAACTCACCTATAC
>NW_013725035.1:0-293 GCF_000517525.1 Limulus polyphemus | reverse complement strand
TTTCATGAAAGGTTTCACAGATAGCATGTATTTATTTATTTAGGTAAAGGAGTTTCATGAAAGGTTTCAGAGATAGCATGTATTTATATATTTAGGTAAAGAGTTTCATTAAAGGTTTCACAGATAACATGTATTTATATATTTAGGTAAAGGAGTTTCATGAAAGGTTTAAGAGATAGCATGTATTTATATATTTAGGTAAAGGAGTTTCATGAAAGGTTTCAGAGATAGCATGTATTTATATATTTAGGTAAAGGAGTTTCATGAAAGGTTTCACAGATAGCATGTATTTA
>NW_013725034.1:0-293 GCF_000517525.1 Limulus polyphemus | reverse complement strand
GTTGTTATTCCAAGATGAGATGACTAGATCAATTATTAGTATTGTTGTTATTCCAAGGTGAGATGACTAGATCAATTATTAGTATTGTTATTATTCCAAGGTTAGATGACTAGATCAATTATTAGTATTGTTGTTATTCCAAGGTGAGATGACTAGATCAGTTATTAGTATTGTTATTATTCCAAGGTGAGATGACTAGATCAATTATTAGTATTGTTATTATTCCAAGGTTAGATGACTAGATCAATTATTAGTATTGTTGTTATTCCAAGGTGAGATGACTAGATCAGTTA
>NW_013725033.1:0-293 GCF_000517525.1 Limulus polyphemus | reverse complement strand
CTGTTGTTTTCAGATAACCATAAACTCTAATCTACTGTTTGTTTTCAGATAACTATAAACTCTAATCTACTGTTTGTTTTCAGAAAACCATAAACTCCAATCTACTGTTTGTTTTCAGGTAACTATAAACTCTAATCTACTGTTTGTTTTCAGATAACCATAAACTCTAATCTGCTGTTTGTTTTCAGATAAACAAAAACCCCAATCTACTGTTTGTTTTCAAATAACCATAAACTATAATATACTGTTTGTTTTCAGATAAACAAAAACCCCAATCTACTGTTTGTTTTCAG
>NW_013725032.1:0-293 GCF_000517525.1 Limulus polyphemus | reverse complement strand
ATATCCTCCATGTGCAAAATTTTAAAAGGCTTTGCAACCAAGTACAAGAGAATTGTATGCTTCTTTATTTACTGTTCATGTTTTAAGAGAAAAGTTTAAGAACTTGTTTCTAAATAGCAAAAATTTGTATTCATCTATAATGTATAATTGAAATATGAGTGTATTTTACAAAATACTAGTCTAGACAGATCACATTGTAAAAACTAAAAGGTCAGTTTTATATTATTTGTTACTGTAACATGTGCTGTGTCATTGTAACTTCTGTATTGTCATCCAGGCATGCCTGAAAGATC
>NW_013725031.1:0-293 GCF_000517525.1 Limulus polyphemus | reverse complement strand
AGCAAAAAATAAAAGATATCATAATGAGGAAGAAAAAACATGTTTTGTAGCAGTTGGTTGCAAAATAAATAAAAAATTAAAGACATCATAATTAGGAAGAAACAATCTGTTTTGCGGTGATTGTTAGGTAGGTTGGTAGCAAAAAATTAAAGACATCATAATAAGAAAAAAATAACCTGTTTTGTGGCGGTTGTTAGGTAGGTTGGTTGCAAAAAATAAATAAATTCTAGACATCATAATAAGGAAGAAACAACCTGTTTTGTTGCGGTTGGTAGCAAAAAATTTTACAAATT
>NW_013725030.1:0-293 GCF_000517525.1 Limulus polyphemus | reverse complement strand
GTTTTAAAAAAATTTTTAGTTTTTAAGATTGGACATTACACACGTGCCAAAAATAATTTTGAAAAAAAAAAAATAAGCGGGGTATCAACAACTCACATATGTTATTTAGCTACTGATTAAAATTTTAATTTCATGTTTGAGTGTTTTTGATGTTTTGAGATTCATCTCTCTCTCTCTTTTTTTAAAATAGATGTGAACATTTTCGCTCCATGTTTCAAGCACACTGGGGAGAGGATGAAAAAGAGTAAGATTTCTTATATTTCATAGTTAGGAAATAAACAGAGCATTATAAC
>NW_013725029.1:0-293 GCF_000517525.1 Limulus polyphemus | reverse complement strand
TTTACTTGGAAAGGGGTCAAGGTTAAAGACACTACCTTTCGCATCTTCAAAACTGTGGGTCACCGAACTTACTACATGGGATATTTTCACATCTGTAATTAGGATGGGGGTTAAGGTTAAAGGTCAAGGTCACATAATTTACAGTTGAACAATGGACAACGGTTAAAGATCAGATTATGCATTTTGACACTTTGATTTCACCTTTTTGTACGACCTCATAATATAAGATGAGGCCAAATGGTCAAAAAATCAAGATAACAGGCATTACTTGACTTTACTTAGGCTAAATTGGA
>NW_013725028.1:0-293 GCF_000517525.1 Limulus polyphemus | reverse complement strand
GCACAGCACTTAACGTTTGTTTTTCTCACTTTAAGATATCACGTTATTTATTATCAAATGTCTAAAGAACGTTAGGTGCACAGCACTTAACGTTTGTTTTTCTCACTTTAAAATATCACGTTATTTATTATCAAACGTCTAAGGTGCACAGCACTTAACGTTTGTTTTTCTCACTTTAAGGTATCACGTTATTTATTATCAAAAGTCTAAGGTGCGCAGCACTTAACGTTTGTTTTTCTCACTTTAAGATATCATGTTATTTATTATCAAACGTCTAAGGAACGTTAGGTGCA
>NW_013725027.1:0-293 GCF_000517525.1 Limulus polyphemus | reverse complement strand
GTTCTATAATTGCAAGTCAAAATTATCCAAACTAACAGCATGAAAATGCATACACGTACGGCAAAATTGCACCCCAACTTCTTCTTTCTTTTCTCTTTCTAATTCACATGATAATAAAACAACGTTGCAGCACATTATTTGGTTTCGCATGAAGAACGGTAATTTGCTTATCTCATCTTTGTATTCACACTTCCATATAGCTTCTTCACGAGATATTATTTCATCTACTATCACATATACTTAAAGGTGTAATGTTTAAGGCATGATTTGTCGTGCATTTATTGTTTGTTTTG
>NW_013725026.1:0-293 GCF_000517525.1 Limulus polyphemus | reverse complement strand
ATTCTTACAAAACACGTGTAGTCATAACGCATTCTTACAAAAACACGTGTAGCTATAACTCATTCTTACAAAAACACATTTAGCTATAACTCATTCTTACAAAAACACATGTAGCTATAACTCATTCTTCCAAAAACACATGTAGTTATAACGCATTCTTACAAAAATACATGTAGCTATAACTCATTCTTACAAAAACATGTAGCTATAACACATTCTTACAAAAACACATGTAGCTATAACTCATTCTTACAAAAACACATGTATCTATAACTCATTCTTACAAAAACATA
>NW_013725025.1:0-293 GCF_000517525.1 Limulus polyphemus | reverse complement strand
GCAGTTTCTACCAAGATCAAACCTTTAAAAATATGCTATTAAAACATTAAATCCTGTGTTACAATGTGAGAGAATACTTAATTCAAAATCTGAGAAACAGACCCAAGGATTCATTTATTAAAGAAACAGTTAACTAGTTAAAATATCAGCCACAGTTTCTAACAAGCTGCTCCATCTTTTTCAGAATGTATGACAATTTCAAATCTACAACTGAAATATCTTTACAAAACTAAATTACCTGTTGTGTTGTCTTGTATATAGGTGATTATATTTTATAAAAGGTTTTACAAAGC
>NW_013725024.1:0-293 GCF_000517525.1 Limulus polyphemus | reverse complement strand
GTAAGTTTGTCAAACGTTTTCAAAATGTTACTAAAACACCTTTTTCTTATTTCAACAATATTTAGAGCAGGTAAATAATACATTATTGTAACCTTACTAAGATGTCAGTTGAACTACGACAGTGTACTGTGTATATAGTAGTCATACTTTGTGTGCAATTATCCTACGACACTGTATATAAAGGGGAGAAGAGATAAGACATCTTGTAGATAAAATGTGACAGTATATGAAGACAACTTTAGCAAAGGGTAATAAGATGTCACCATTTAAACAATCCCAAATACAATTTTAAG
>NW_013725023.1:0-293 GCF_000517525.1 Limulus polyphemus | reverse complement strand
AGCCAACATCTAGTATGTTTAGGTATGGATACAGATGGATAGCCAACCATGGATTCACAGTCTGATAGTTAAAGGGCCACACTCGACCCATAAAAACTTTTGTTTGTATGGTACCCCACGCATTATCAGGAGACCAGAAAAAATTAGGCCCATTAAATAACAGGATCTTCTCGGGCTTTGAATAGTATATAACCACGAATTAACATACAGGTAATAAATATCTGTTAACAATACTATTAACAAGGAGGCAAATATTCGTGTGATGTGTGTGTGTTTAAAAGTAAATATGTAGG
>NW_013725022.1:0-293 GCF_000517525.1 Limulus polyphemus | reverse complement strand
CTTGTAGCAGAACAACCATGCAGTATTTAACAAAACATTCAGTGGCTTAAGCTTGTAGCAGAACAACCATGCAGTATTTAACAAAACATTCAGTGGCCTAAGCTTGTAGCAGAACAACAATGCAGTATTTAACAAAACATTCAGTGGCCTAAGCTTGTAGCAGAACAACCATGCAGTATATAACTAAACATTTAGTTTCCTAAAACTTGTAGCATAACAAACATACAGTATTTCACAAAACATTCAGTGGCCTAAGCTTGTAGCAGAACAACCGTGCAGTATTTAACAAAACA
>NW_013725021.1:0-293 GCF_000517525.1 Limulus polyphemus | reverse complement strand
GTTGTTACAAATTACAAATACTTATTTACTTCTATTTACTTAAACCATTTAATGTCTTAGTCACTTAGAACACTGTAACAAAGTTAATACTTATTGTTGTTACAAACTACAAATACTTGTTTACTTCTATTTACTTAAACCATTTAATGTCTTAGTCACTTAGAATACTGTAACAAAGTTAATACTTATTGTTGTTACAAATTACAAATACTTGTTTACTTGTATTTACTTAAACCATTTAATGTCTTAGTCACTTAGAACACTGTAACAAAGTTAATACTTATTGTTATTAC
>NW_013725020.1:0-293 GCF_000517525.1 Limulus polyphemus | reverse complement strand
AAAACTTCTGATTAAACATTCACATTGATATATATATATGGTAAATAAATACTTCTGATTAAACATTGAAACGATATATATATATATATGGTTAATAAAAACTTCTGATGAAGCATTCACAACCATATATATATACATTGTAAATAGAAACTTGTGATTAAACACCTACAACGATATAAACATATATGGTAAATAAAATCTTGTGAAAAAAATTCACATCGATATATATATATATGGTAAATAAAAACTTGTGAAAAAAAATTCACATCGATATATATATGGAAAAAAACTTC
>NW_013725019.1:0-293 GCF_000517525.1 Limulus polyphemus | reverse complement strand
GGGGCAAGTAAGCAACAAGAAACAGGGGAAAAGAAAGTTATTCGTGACTTTATGTATCTATATTTTTTTCTCTCTCTCTCTATACACATATATATATATATATATACATGTACTTGTACACACATATATATATATATATATACATGTACTTGTACACACATATATATATATATATATACATGTACTTGTAAATCCATTTATTATTCTAGCTAACAGCTTATCTATCCTTTCACTCAACCATGTATGATTGGCTTTCTTACAATTCGTTAATTTATCTACAAGTATATATATAC
>NW_013725018.1:0-293 GCF_000517525.1 Limulus polyphemus | reverse complement strand
AGGAATGAAGGATATCTCTGTTTACCTGTGATTTAACATGGTGAAGAATGAAGGATATCTCTGTTTACCTGTGACTTCACATGGTGAGGAATGAAGGATATCTCTGTCTACCAGTGACTTCACATGGTGAGGAATGAAGGATATCTCTGTTTACCTGTGACTTCACATGGTGAGGAATGAAGGATATCTCTGTTTACTTGTGATTTAACATGGTGAGGAATGAAGGATACCTGTATCTGCTTATAATTTTACAAGGTGAGGATTAGCGGGTATCTCGTGTTCTATTTGTGACA
>NW_013725017.1:0-293 GCF_000517525.1 Limulus polyphemus | reverse complement strand
AACAGCTACAGAGGCAAAAACTCTCCAAGGTCATGATTCTAGATCTATAACAGTTAAAAGAGATAAAACTCTTCATCGTCATAGTTACTAGATTATCAACAGCTAGAGAGGCAAAAACTCTCCAAGGTCATGATTCTAGATCTATAACAGTTAAAAGAGGTAAAATTATTCATGGTCATAGTTACTAGATTAGTAACAGCTACAGAGGCAGAAACTCTCCAAGGTCATGATTCTAGATCTATAACAGTTAAAAGAGATAAAACTCTTCATCGTCATAGTTACTAGATTATCAA
>NW_013725016.1:0-293 GCF_000517525.1 Limulus polyphemus | reverse complement strand
TACATAATGAACCATTCTTTCATCTGATGATACATAATGAACTATTCTTTCATCTGATGATACATAATTAACCATTTTTTCATCTGAAGATACATAATGAACCAATCCTTCATCTGATGATACATAATGAACCATTCTTTCCTATGATGATACATAATGAACCAATCCTTCATCTGATAATACATATATAATGAACCATCTTTCATCTGATGATACATAATGAACCAATCCTTCATCTGATAATACATATATAATGAACCATGTTTCATCTGATGATAAATAATGAACCATTT
>NW_013725015.1:0-293 GCF_000517525.1 Limulus polyphemus | reverse complement strand
GAGAAACGTCACATTCAGCTAGGGCTTGTACAAATATAACTGGTGACTTATATCAATAAACTCTTGTACGTTCATTATCTAAAGAGAAACGTCACATTCAGCTAGGGCTTGTACAAATATAACTGTTGACTTGTATCAATAAACTCTTGTACGTTCATTATCTAAAGAGAAATGTCACATTCAGGTAGGGCTTGTACAAATATAACTGGTGACTTATATCAATAAACTCTTGTACGTTCATTATCTAAAGAGAAACGTCACATTCAGCTAGGGCATGTACAAATATAACTGGT
>NW_013725014.1:0-293 GCF_000517525.1 Limulus polyphemus | reverse complement strand
TATTACCAGATATTTTCTGTCTATAATGACTTATTTGTATTACCAGATATTTTCCATCTATAATGACTTATTTGTATTACCAGATATTTTCTATCTATAATGACTTGTTTGTACTACCAGATATTTCCATCTATAATGACTTATTTGTACTACCAGATATTTTCTGTCTATAATGACTTATTTGTATTACCAGATATTTTCTATCTATAATGACTTGTTTGTACTACCAGATATTTCCATCTATAATGACTTACTTGTACTACCAGATATTTTCTGTCTATAATGACTTGTTT
>NW_013725013.1:0-293 GCF_000517525.1 Limulus polyphemus | reverse complement strand
CCGTAACCTTGAACTCATGAGTGGAAGGGTCAGCAAACATGAATAAACCCAGCTTTGATAATGATGTGAGACGGATAGAGTTTAGAATGGAAGGTGTGACCTCCGTAACCTTGAATTCATGAGTGGAAGGGTCAGCAAACAAGAGTAAACCCAGCTTTGATAATGACGTGAGACGAATAGAGTTAAGAATGGAAGATTTAACCTCCGTAACCTTGAACTCATGAGTGGAAGGGTCAGCAAACAAGAGTAAACCCAGCTTTGATAATGACGTGAGACGAATAGAGTTAAGAATG
>NW_013725012.1:0-293 GCF_000517525.1 Limulus polyphemus | reverse complement strand
AAGCTGTATGACTGTCATCAATTCTTCTCCCAGTTCAACAGATGAAGCTGTATGACTATCACCAATTCTTCTCTCACTTCAACAAATGAAACTGTATGACTGTCATCAATTCGTCTCTCAGTTCAACAGATGAAACTGTATGACTATCATCAATTCTTCTCCCAGTTTAACAGATGAATCTGTATGACTGTCATCAATTCGTCATCCAGTTCAACAGAAGAAACTGAATGACTGTCATCAATTCTTCTCCCAGTTTAACAGATGAATCTGTATGACTATCATCAATTCTTCTC
>NW_013725011.1:0-293 GCF_000517525.1 Limulus polyphemus | reverse complement strand
ACAATACATATATTAGACTAACAAACTGTAATTTACAGACATATTAAACAATACGTATATTAGACTAACAAAGTGTAATTTAGATACATATTAAACAATACATATATTAGACTAACAAAGTGTAATTTAGAGACATATTAAATAATACACATATTAGACTAACAAAGTGTAATTTAGAGACACATTAAACAATACATATATTAGACTAACAAAGTGTAATTTAGATACATATTAAACAATACGTATATTAGACTAACAAAGTGTAATTTAGAGACATATTAAATAATACACAT
>NW_013725010.1:0-293 GCF_000517525.1 Limulus polyphemus | reverse complement strand
CATTCCTGAGATACAAACACAACACAGATACTCAAGTTTTGTACTTTTTTAATCATCCAATAATTCTAAATACAAAAGCAAGTATAGGTTCCTCGGTATAGATGAACAAACAAGTCTGGACTTGCTAACGATTGGTTTTCAAGTATCATGAGTTTTGTATACTGTAATTGTTTCATTTGTATCTTTACCTGGCAATTGTGTCAGATAGTGCACATGGAAATGTTCACAAACTCTGTTGTCAGTCCACTGTGATTTCTCGCTATAAATTGGACATTGTCGAAAATTAACTGACA
>NW_013725009.1:0-293 GCF_000517525.1 Limulus polyphemus | reverse complement strand
TACGTGGCTGGTAGGTCTTTTATGATAGATAGATAGTAGCTGGCAGGTCTTTTATTAAAGATGGATAGTGGCTGGTAGGTCTTTCATTATATATGGATAGAGGCTGGTAGATCTTTTATTATAGATTGATAGTGACTGTTAGGTGTTTTATTATAGATGGATAGTGGCTGATAGGACTTTTACTATAGATAGAGAGTGGCGGGTAGGTCTTTTATTACAGATGAATAGTGGCTGGTAGGTCTTCTATTATAGATGGATAGTGACTGGTATGTGATTTATTATAGATGGATTGT
>NW_013725008.1:0-293 GCF_000517525.1 Limulus polyphemus | reverse complement strand
ATACAGACCAGAATAACGACTCGTACATGTTTTTCCGATAATACGCTACCTTCAATATAGAACAGTATTCAAACATTTTGGCCAATACCGTAGAACTATAACCGTCCCAAATCTTTATATTAATATACGCATTAACGAAAATAACTACAACTGTCCCCACATTTCATATTAATATAAGTATTAACACATATAGCTATAATATTCTCCACACTTCGTGTTAATGTAAGTATTAACGAACATAACTATGATCTTCTCCATACTTTATATCGATACAAGTATTAACAAATATACCT
>NW_013725007.1:0-293 GCF_000517525.1 Limulus polyphemus | reverse complement strand
ACATCTAATTAATACGTTTTATTAAAGCAGAAATTTCTTTTCAAATTTCTCATCGCAGTTAGATTAGGGGTAGCACGTGTATTACACGTGTAGCAGCTGTAATTAATTTAGTATCAAAATTAAAACGTAGCAGGTAATATTTTAGATATTTAATCACACTTTGCAGTCTAAAAATAAGCATATTTTGTACGTTTCAGCATCATTAGTTAAATTATAGCTTCCAACTGAGAAAACCCCGCAAGACTTATCACTTGGAAATAATATCCGATCAAAATTATATCATGAAAATAATA
>NW_013725006.1:0-293 GCF_000517525.1 Limulus polyphemus | reverse complement strand
CTTGTAACTCACTCATGATTTGTTGTTTTATTTAATAACAGGGCTTGTAATTCATTCATGATTTGTTGTTTTATTTAATAATAGGGCTTGTAACTCACTCATGATTTGTTATTTTATTTAGTAATAGGGCTTGTAACTCACTCATGATTTGTTGTTTTATTTAATAACAGGGCTTGTAATTCATTCATGATTTGTTGTTTTATTTAATAATATGGCTTGTAACTCACTCATTATTTGTTATTTTATTTAATAATAGGGCTTGTAACTCACTCATGATTTGATGTTTTATTTAA
>NW_013725005.1:0-293 GCF_000517525.1 Limulus polyphemus | reverse complement strand
GTAATATATATATAATAAATTATGATATCGTTTCGGGTAATATAAATAATAAATTATGATATTGTTTCATGTGATATATATATAATAAATTATGATATTGTTTCAGGTAATATATATAATAAATTATGATATTGTTTCGGGTAATATAAATAATAAATTATGATATTGTTTCATGTGATATATATATAATAAATTATGATATTGTTTCAGGTAATATATATAATAAATTATGATATTGTTTCGGGTAATATAAATAATAAATTATGATATTGTTTCATGCGATATATATATAA
>NW_013725004.1:0-293 GCF_000517525.1 Limulus polyphemus | reverse complement strand
CTGAACCGATCTGCAGTCCAACACGACCATTGTTTTATGATTTTAAGTCATTATTATCCAAGAACAGAAACGCCCTCACAGCCCTGTCGGATTCACCTTTAAATCACTCAAATCTCTCTTCAAGGTCCAATAGTGGCAATGGCATGGGAATTATGGGTGCTGAGGATGTAGAAGCACCCCCTGGCTTGACGTACAGGGTTGCTGGCTGTGATAGAGAAAGAGTGTAATGATAAGCATTTCTAGTATTGTGGATTCACCCGGTTTCTGATCGGAGTGACAACCGCTCTCTAGAT
>NW_013725003.1:0-293 GCF_000517525.1 Limulus polyphemus | reverse complement strand
GATTCTTTGTATGTACGTGTGTGTGTGTTCTGGTTCTTCGTCTGTACAGTGTGCATGTTTTGGTTCTTCGTATGTCCTGCGTGTATGTTTCTGGTTCTTCGTATGTGCTGGGTGTATGTTCTAATTCTTCGTATGTACTGTGTGTGTGTGTGTGTGTTCTGGTTCTGCGTCTGTACAGTGTGTATGTTCTTGTTCTTCGTCTGTCCTGCGTGTATGTTCTGGTTCTTCGTCTGTCCTCGTGTATGTTCTGGTTCTTCGTCTGTCCTGCGTGTATGTTTTGGTTCTTCGTCTGT
>NW_013725002.1:0-293 GCF_000517525.1 Limulus polyphemus | reverse complement strand
GTGGTGATTTACTGCAGTAACGAGATGAGCAGATAAGGATAAAAATTAAATAAACATTTATAATAAAAACAAACACTTTCAGATAATGTGGTGATTTACTATAGTAACGAGATGAGCAGATAAGGATAAAATAAACAAAATAAACATTTATCATAAAAACAAACACTTTCAGATAATGAGGAGATATACTGCAGTAACAAGATGAGCAGATAAGGATAAAAATTAAATAAACATTTATAATAAAAACAAACACTTTCAGATAACGTGGTGATTTACTGCAGTAACGAGATGAG
>NW_013725001.1:0-293 GCF_000517525.1 Limulus polyphemus | reverse complement strand
AACCAGTAAGTCGATTAGCTGTAGAAGTCTTTACGTCATGAGTGGTTTGATGATCATATAAAGTAACCAGTAAATCTATTAGCTGTAGAAGTCTTTACGTCGTGAGTGGTTTGATGATCATTAAAAGTAACCAGTAAGTCTATTAGCTTTAGAAGTCTTTACATCGTGAATGGTTTGAGGATCATATAAAGTAACCAGTAAGTCTATTAGCTTTAGAAATCTTTACATCGTGAATGGTTTGGGGATAATATAAAGTAACCAGTAAGTCTATTAGTGTTGCAAAATATTTTCTC
>NW_013725000.1:0-293 GCF_000517525.1 Limulus polyphemus | reverse complement strand
GTCTCACCAGCATCGTCTTAAGAAATATTACTTTGGTTATGTAAGTTGTCTCACCAGTATCGTTTTAGAACATATTACTTTAGTTATGTAAGCCGTCTCACCAGCATCGTTATAAGAAATATTATTTTGGTCATGTGAATTGTCTCACCAGTATTGTTTTAGGAAATATTACTTTAGTTGTGTAAGTTGTCTCACCAGTATCGTTTTAGAAAATATTACTTTAGTTATGTGAGTTGTCTCACCAGTATCGTTTTACGAAGTGTTACTTAGTTATGTAAGCCGTCTCACCAGCA
>NW_013724999.1:0-293 GCF_000517525.1 Limulus polyphemus | reverse complement strand
AATACAAAAATTTAAATCTGATATACACCACTAACGATAGTACAATAAACAAATTAATATCTGATATATACCACCGACGATCGTACAATACACAAATGAATATCTGATATTCAGCACTAACGATAGTACAATACACAAATTAATATATGATATACACCATTAACGATAGTACAATTCAGAAATTAATATCTAATATACTCCAGTAACGATAGTAGAAAACTCAAATTAATATATTGTATCTACCACTAACGATTGTAAATTACACAAAATAATATGTGATATATACAACCGAC
>NW_013724998.1:0-293 GCF_000517525.1 Limulus polyphemus | reverse complement strand
TATATATATATATATATATATACAAAACATCTTTTTAAACTGTGTGCACTGATTAATATCAAACGGAAATGGGCCTACAAAGTATGGATTTTGAAAAATCATTCTTCGGACAAATATTACTTCTGTGGTTGTGGCTTACTGCGATATCATTTTTAATGGGGGGGGCGTGGTATAAGAAGCGTGATATTATAGATCGGCAATCTTTTAATGGGGTGAGTGGTATAAGAAGCGTAGTATTATAGATCGATAATCTTTTAATGGGGGGAGTGGTATGAGAAGCGTAATATTAGTAG
>NW_013724997.1:0-293 GCF_000517525.1 Limulus polyphemus | reverse complement strand
AATTAATGTAATAGTTCAGTAGTTATTATTGTTACAGTTAATGTCAGAGTTCAGTAGTTATTATTACAGTTAATTAATGTAATAGTTCAGTAGTTACTATTGTTACAGTTAACTAATGTAATAGTTCAGTAGTTATTATTGTTACAGCTAATGTCACAGCTCAGTAGTTATTATTATTACAGTTAATTAATGTAATAGTTCAGTAGTTATTATTATTACAATTAATTAATGTAATAGTTCAGTAGTTATTATTGTTACAGTTAATGTCACAGTTCAGTAGTTATTATTGTTAT
>NW_013724996.1:0-293 GCF_000517525.1 Limulus polyphemus | reverse complement strand
TATTACTCGGTTGTATGGGGTTTAAGGACCAACAAAATATTATTACTTGGTAATACGTGGTTTAAGGACCAACAAAACATTATTACTTGGTAATACGTGGTTTAAGGACCCACAAAAAATTATTACTCGGTTGTATGCGGTTCAAGGACCAACAAAACATTATTACTTGGTAATACATGGTTTAAGGACCAACAAAATATTATTACTTGGTTGTATGCGGTTCAAGGACCAACAAAATGTTATTACTTGGTAATATGTGGTTTAAGGACCAACAAAATGTTACTCGGTTGTAT
>NW_013724995.1:0-293 GCF_000517525.1 Limulus polyphemus | reverse complement strand
TAGGAGAGATCTATGCTACAGACACGAAGACATTAAAATAATAGGTAGAGATCTGTGCTACAGACACGATGACATTAAAATAATAGGTAGAGATTTGTGCTACAGACACGATGACATTAAAATAATTGGTAGAGATCTATGCTACAGGCAGGATGACATTAAAATAATAGGTAGAGACCTGTGCTACGGACACGATGACATTAAAATAATAGGTAGAGATCTATGCAACAGACACGATGACATTAAAATAATTGATAGAGATCTATACTACAGACACGATGACATTAAAATAA
>NW_013724994.1:0-293 GCF_000517525.1 Limulus polyphemus | reverse complement strand
TTTTTCTCATTATAGTTGATAAAGAAACCTGAAGTAATGTTTAATGTTACCATTGGTATATGGATTACTGAAAATATTGGAAACAACATGCAAGAATGGATGTCTGCAAGATGAGAGTGTGTGTGATGTTGTGTGTTGCAAAGTGTTTATTACAAGTGTATGTAAAAACTATTTTGATTCGTATCAATAAAAAGTTCATTAGGAAATGGAAATTAATAGAGGCAGATGTTCTGCTTTGTAAGATGTAATGTTTTTGGTTAACCAGCAGACTAATTACTAGTAATGATCTGGAA
>NW_013724993.1:0-293 GCF_000517525.1 Limulus polyphemus | reverse complement strand
CAACTCCATACAGTGTAACATCAGACTCGGAGGCCCTTTATGTAGATAGCTTCTCTCTAGGCTACCCGTCTCGCTCAACTTCATACAGTGTAACGTCAGACTCGGAGGCCCTTTATGTAGATAGCTTCTCTCTAGGCTACCCGTCTCGCTCAACTTCATACAGTGTAACATCAGACTCGGAGGCCCCTTATGTAGATAGCTTCTCTCTAGGCTACTCGTCTCCCTCATCTTCATACAGTGTAACGTCAGACTCGGAGGACCTTTATGTAGATAGCTACTCTCTAGGCTACTCG
>NW_013724992.1:0-293 GCF_000517525.1 Limulus polyphemus | reverse complement strand
AACCGCATTTAAAATAGTGGTGAAAATACCTTTCACATGATATATGTTTACTTTTAACTAATAACTGGTGTTTATTATCATTTAATTTACATATATACACTTAAAAGGAGTACAACGCTAAAATAATTACACAATAAATAATTAAAACAAGAATCAAACCTAAAATGACTCTTTATGTTTCAGTATTCTTACGCCACCATCTCCTGAAAATTGTGGCGTAAGAACACCGAAACATGTAGAGTCATTTTAGAGCTGGTTCTTGCTTTTTCAATTATTTATTGTGTAATTATTTC
>NW_013724991.1:0-293 GCF_000517525.1 Limulus polyphemus | reverse complement strand
AGTATATCAGCCATTACCACTTTTATTGTTTTAGTAGTTTACAAACA
Source organism: Limulus polyphemus (assembly GCF_000517525.1). Lineage (NCBI taxonomy): Eukaryota > Metazoa > Arthropoda > Merostomata > Xiphosura > Limulidae > Limulus > Limulus polyphemus. Next base: position 246 of record NW_013724991.1, on the reverse strand, counting down.
ATATTCCGTTTGTGTATATCAGCCATTACCACTTTTATTGTTCTAGTTGTTACAAACAATATTCCGTTTGTGTATATCAGCCATTACCACTTTTATTGTTCTGGTAGTTACAAACAATATTCCGTTTGTGTATATCAGCCATTACCACTTTTATTGTTCTAGTAGTTACAAACAATATTCCGTTTGTGTATATCAGCCATTACCTCTTTAATTGTTCTCGTGGTTACAAACAATATTCCGTTTGTG
>NW_013724990.1:0-293 GCF_000517525.1 Limulus polyphemus | reverse complement strand
AAAAAATTGTGTGATTTACGTGATAGTCAACATTACTTTGATTTTGCTATTTTCCACTCACACATGTTGTGTTCTCTTTAGATAATTATCGTTTAAGAATGTTTCCAGCGTCTACATCTTTGTTGTCACATTTGAAAATTCGTTTTCAGAAATATATATATCTAGCTAATTTTTCAAGTGTTTATGTCGTTTCCAATTTGTTCACGTCTATTACATTTTTAACATGTTTATTTAATATTTATTGTTTTTGTCGTAATACTCCCTTTAATGTATTTTCTATAAGTATGAAATAG
>NW_013724989.1:0-293 GCF_000517525.1 Limulus polyphemus | reverse complement strand
GACATAAAGTCGCGGTGGAACGACAGGTATAATAACTTATTTTGAAATTATTTGGCATTGTTTGGGTAGAGTGAAGCCACCGAAAATGGATCCCCTTTTGAGAAGGGTATAACAGCCCTTCCCGACGCAAAATATTCACACACTCAGATCATAAGACATGCGTTCAAATCGGGGTTTATAATTTTCAATACAGGGACATTCAACAAGTTGTACTTCTACTGTGATAAGCAAAGTATGGCGTTTTGTAACAGATGAGAGTTGACGAACACAAACATCACTGGCAAATGCTGTCC
>NW_013724988.1:0-293 GCF_000517525.1 Limulus polyphemus | reverse complement strand
AGCAGCATAAGTATCAGCCAGATTCTTCTCAGTTTTCTTAACCAGCTATAGTGTGGACACTATAAACTAACCGCTCGTGTATATTTTATGAATCATAAACACTCTCAACACCCAGTTAAACAGACAAAAGATGTTTAGCTTAAGGATCAGCTGTATTCTCCTCTCTCCAGGAGACACAGCGAAATTGCAAATTACCCTCAACTCAGTAGTGAATCCTAATACTTGATTTTTTCTCTCTGGGTTTTATATTTGTTTGGTTGTTTGTTTGTTTTGAATTTCGGGCAAAGCTACAC
>NW_013724987.1:0-293 GCF_000517525.1 Limulus polyphemus | reverse complement strand
CCTTCCAAATCTGTTTGATAAGACAGTCACTAACGTCTGGTAATTGTTCTGATGTCACCTTCCAAATCTGTTTGATAACACAGTCACTGATGTCAGGTAATTGTTCTGATGTCAGCCTCGATCTCTGTTTGATAAGACAGTCACTAATGTCTGGTAATTATTCCGATGTCAGCCTCCAAATCTGTTTGATAAGACAGTCACTAACGTTCGGTAATTGTTCTGATGTCACTCTCCAAATCTGTTTGACAACACAGTCACTAATGTCTGGTAATTTTTCTGATGTCACATTCCAG
>NW_013724986.1:0-293 GCF_000517525.1 Limulus polyphemus | reverse complement strand
TAGACCATCTTCCATACAAACTTCACACGTTGTAAGGAACAAACAATACCATCTTCCATACAAACTTCACACGTTATAAAGAACAAACTAGACCATCTTCCATACAAACTTCACACGTTGTAAGGTACAAACTAAACCATCTTCCATACAAACTTCACACGTTGTAAGGAACAAACTAGACCATCTTCTATACAAACTTCACACGTTATAAGGAACAAACTAGACCATCTTCTATACAAACTTCACACGTTGTAAGAAACAAACTAGACCATCTTCCATACAAACTTCACACG
>NW_013724985.1:0-293 GCF_000517525.1 Limulus polyphemus | reverse complement strand
CTAGTTTAGAAAATGAACATGGAAGTTCTCTACAGCAGGCCTTCGGCATGTTGTCACTTCTAGTTTAGAAGATGAACATGGAAGTTCTCTACATCAGACCTCCAGCATGCCACCACTTCTAGTTTAGAAATGAACATGGAAGTTCTCTACAGCAGGCCTTCGGCATGTTGTCACTTCTAGTTTAGAAGATGAACATGGAAGTTCTCTACATCAGACCTCCAGCATGCCACCACTTCTAGTTTAGAAAATGAGCATGGAAGTTCTCTACAGCAGGCCTACGGCATGTTGTCACT
>NW_013724984.1:0-293 GCF_000517525.1 Limulus polyphemus | reverse complement strand
CTATTAGAAATGTCTGCTACAGAACAAAAGAATGGTAAAACTATTAGAAATGTCTGCTACAGGAACAAAAGAATGGTAAAACTATTAGAAATGTCTGGTACAGGAACAAAAGAATGGTAACAATATTAGAAATGTCTGCTACAAGAACAAAAGAATGGTAAAACCTTTAGAAATGTCTGCTACAGGAACAAAATAATGTTAAAACTATTAGAAATGTCTGCTACAGGAACAAAAGAATGGTAAAAACATTAGAAATGTCTGCTATAGGAACAAAAGAATGGTAACAATATTAG
>NW_013724983.1:0-293 GCF_000517525.1 Limulus polyphemus | reverse complement strand
AATTAGACAACCCGGGACAAGTGGATACTTTGTTAATATTTATGTTAATTACACAACCCGGAACAAGTGGATACTTTGTTAATATTTATGTTAATTACAAAACCCGGGACAAGTGGATACTTTGTTAATATTTATGTTAATTACAGAACCCGGAACAAGTGGATACTTTGTTAATATTTATGTTAATTAGACAACCCGTGACAAGTGGATACTTTATTAATATTTATGTTAATTACACAACCCGAGACAAGTGGATACTTTGTTAATATTTATGTTAATTAGACAACCCGGGA
>NW_013724982.1:0-293 GCF_000517525.1 Limulus polyphemus | reverse complement strand
GAGGACGACCTTTTAGAAAGTCTTCCACCTTTAAGTGGGCCATGTCCATGTGTACTAAGCAGTTAACATTTAGTGTGATATTAACCCTTCACTGGTATCAGAATAGTCCTGCACACTCACTAACAGTTCCATAGATAATTTTTCACTTTTCACAAGGTTAATTTACTAGGAGTGTATTTACCCTTTTAATACGTTCATAATACTTTATTCTAATGATAAATTGTTGTTGTTTTTTTCTAGCTGTTGGTGGCTTATTTGTTATAGTTAATGTAGGTGTTTACTGGAGAGAGAGG
>NW_013724981.1:0-293 GCF_000517525.1 Limulus polyphemus | reverse complement strand
GGAGAACACACTTAATCTTGTAAGTCAGGAACAGTTGAACCTGCTGAAACTGAACTTTGGAGAAAATACTGAACCTTGTAAGTCAGGAACAGTTGGACCTGCTGAAACTGAACTTTGGAGAAACTACTGAACCTTGTAAGTCAGGAACAGTGGATCTGCTGAAACTGAACTTTGGAGAAAATACTGAACCTTGTAAGTCAGTAACAGTTGAACCTGCTGAAACTGAACTTTGGAGAAACTACTGAACCATGTAAGTCAGGAACAGTTGGACCTGCTGAAACTGAACTTTGGAG
>NW_013724980.1:0-293 GCF_000517525.1 Limulus polyphemus | reverse complement strand
ACAAATGTTACGTTCTGGATATTTAGCTATTTGAACTTCTCATTAATTAATGTGTGTTATCAAAACTGGAAGTAATTTGCTATAGAACTAGTAAATAATAATCCAATAATTTACAGTACATATAATAATAGAAATCATTATTTTACAAATGTTGCTCTGTGTGTGTACCAGCTTGCAAGTGGATAACCGCTGGACTAGTTGTTACCAGGGGAGTGACATAGGAGGAGATCGGCTTCCGTTGAAGGGGTAAGTCAGCTACTAAATACCAGTCTCTTGCTCTTATCCTAGGTATT
>NW_013724979.1:0-293 GCF_000517525.1 Limulus polyphemus | reverse complement strand
TTTTACGAAACATAACTCGAACTAACTAATTTTTTAACAATATACTTAAAAAATTAGTTAGTTCGAGTTATGTTTCGTAAAACAATAAACATCTGTTTATTTCCAAACCAAATATTCATGTTCATTATAACTAGATCTTGATCTTATTGTTACTACGGGCAACTAACTACTAAATGTGTTTTGAACCACATGAAGGTGAATTAATACTGTACCGAAACAAACAACGTGCTATCCCTTTTAAAAATACTACAGTTACAATGCAATATACTAGTTTTGTCTAATATTAACATTTT
>NW_013724978.1:0-293 GCF_000517525.1 Limulus polyphemus | reverse complement strand
ATCACCCACAAGTTGACAGGTCTGCTTCATATAGTAAAACATTTGGTATCACCCACAAGTTGACAGGTCTGTCTCATATAGTAAAACATTTGGTATCACCCACGAGTTGACAGGTCTGTTTCATATAGTAAAACATTTGATATCACCCACGAGTTGACAGGTCTGTTTCATATAGTAAAACATTTGGTATTAACCACAAGTTGACAGGTCTGCTTCATATAGTAAAACATTTGATATCACCCACGAGTTGACAGGTCTGCTTCATGTAGTAAAACATTTGGTATCACTCACAA
>NW_013724977.1:0-293 GCF_000517525.1 Limulus polyphemus | reverse complement strand
TCAAACTTAGTCATGATACATAATACTTTACTGCTCTTCAACTGACACTGTCAAACTTAATCATGATAAACCATACTTTGTTACTCTTCAACTGACACTGTCAAACTTAGTCATGATACATAATACTTTACTGCTCTTCGACTTACACTGTCAAACTTAGTCATGATAAACCATACTTTGTTACTCTTCAACTGACACTGTCAAACCTAGTCATGATAAACCACACTTTGTTACTCTTCAACTGACACTGTCAAACTTAGTCATGATACATAATACTTTACTGCTCTTCGACT
>NW_013724976.1:0-293 GCF_000517525.1 Limulus polyphemus | reverse complement strand
GAGATGATAATAGGTGTTTTATTTAAATAATTTTGGTTTAGAAGTAACTGTTTAATATTTAATCTGATTAATTTGATACTTTCAGCCATCACCCTTAAGTCATGAGCGTAGGATAAGTAAATACTACCTGGAACACCATCAGATAGTTTTATGAAGCTTCCCTCGTGAGGTTAAGTGTAGGAGTCCGAACAACTGAGAATGTTTTATATAGTATGCAACAAAATCGTTTTAAGACTCAGTGGAACAATCTGTACAGGACTTTGGGCATTTGCCATTAGAGGGTGAGCACCATC
>NW_013724975.1:0-293 GCF_000517525.1 Limulus polyphemus | reverse complement strand
TACCAGTATAAGTTGTCTATAAAGTTCATGGTAGTTACACGTTTCTACAAGTATAAGTTGTCTATAAAGTTCATGGTAATTACACGTTTCTACCAGTATAAGTTGTCTATAAAGTTCATGGTAGTTACACGTTTCTACCAGTATAAGTTGTCTATAAAGTTCATGGTAGTTACACGTTTCTACAAATGTAAGTTGTCTATGAAGTTCATGGTAGTTACACGTTTCTACCAGTATAAGTTGTCTATAAAGTTCATGGTAGTTACACGTTTCTACAAGTATAAGTTGTCTATAAA
>NW_013724974.1:0-293 GCF_000517525.1 Limulus polyphemus | reverse complement strand
GAATTATAGAAATACAGACTGGTTAAATTATAGAAATAGAGACTAGACGAATTATAGAAATAGAGACTGGGTGAATTGTAGAAATACAGACTGGACGAATTATAGAAATACAGACTGGGTGAATTGTAGAAATAGAGACTGGACGAATTATAGAAATACAGACTGGTTAAATTATAGAAATAGAGACTGGACGAATTATAGAAATACAGACTGGGGGAATTGTAGAAATAGAGACTGGACGAATTATAGAAATACAGACTGGGTGAATTGTAGAAATAGAGACTGGACGAATT
>NW_013724973.1:0-293 GCF_000517525.1 Limulus polyphemus | reverse complement strand
ACATCATATTTATAAAGATTTTCTTACTGTTCTGTACTAGCACTATGTACATCATGTTTATACAGCTTTCTTTACTGTTCTGTACAATCACTATGTACATCATATTTATACAGCTTTCCATACTGTTCTGTACTAGCACTATGTACATCATAGTTATACAGCTTTTCTTACTGTTCTGTACTAACGATATGTACATCATATTTATACAGCTTTCTCTACTGTTCAGTACTAACACTATGTATATCATGTTTATACAGCTTTCCTTACAGTTCAGTACTAACACTATGTATATC
>NW_013724972.1:0-293 GCF_000517525.1 Limulus polyphemus | reverse complement strand
ACCGAATGTCAACGTTGATGTAAGACACGTCATAAGTTACCGAATGTCAATGTTGATGTAAGACACGTCATTCTATGTAAGTTACCGAATGACAATGTTGATGTAAGACACGTCATTCTATGTAAGTTACCGAATGACAATGTTGATGTAAGACACGTCATTCTGTCATTCGGTAACTTACATAGAATGACGTGTCTTACATCAACATTGTCATTCGGTAACTTATGACGTGTCTTACATCAACATTGTCATTCGGTAACTTTTACCGAATGTCAATGTTGATGTAAGACACG
>NW_013724971.1:0-293 GCF_000517525.1 Limulus polyphemus | reverse complement strand
CTATATATATATATATATCGTTGTAAGTGTTTAATCAGAAGCCTTTTTTTTACAATATATATACCGTTGTAAATGTTTAATCATAGGTTTTATTTACCATATATATATATATCGTTGTGAATTTTTAATCAGAAGTTTTTATTTATCATATATATATATATATATCGTTGTAAACGTTTAATCAGAAGATTTTATTTACCATGTATATGTATATCGTTGTGAATGTTTAATCAAAAGTTTTTATTTACCACATATATATATATATCGATGTGAATGTTTAATCAGAAGTTTTT
>NW_013724970.1:0-293 GCF_000517525.1 Limulus polyphemus | reverse complement strand
GCTACTATTATTCCATGTTTTTTATTCCATCACGCTACTATTATTCCATGTTTTTATATTCCATCATGCTATTATTATTGCATGTTTTTATATTCCATCCTACTACTATTATTTCAAGTTTGTTATATTCCATCATGCTACTATTATTTCGAGTTTCTATATTCCATCATACTGCTATTATTCCATGTTTTTATATTCCATCATACTACTATTATTTCAATTTTTTTATATTCCATCATGCAACTATTATTTCAAGATTCTATATTCCATCATACTGCTATTATTCCATGTTT
>NW_013724969.1:0-293 GCF_000517525.1 Limulus polyphemus | reverse complement strand
ATTGAGCTAGTTTACTGCCAAGTATCTGAAATATGTAATACACTGAGCTAGTTTACTGTCAATTATCTGAAATATGTAATACACTGAGCTAGTTTACTGCCTAGCATCTGAAATATGTAATACATTGAGCTAGTTTACTGCCAAGCACATGAAATATGTAATACACTGAGCTAGTTTACTGCCAAGCATCTGAAATATGTAATACATTGAGCTAGTTTACTGCCAAGCATCTGAAATATGCAATACATTGAGCTAGTTTACTGTCAAGCATCTGAAATATGTAATACATTGAG
>NW_013724968.1:0-293 GCF_000517525.1 Limulus polyphemus | reverse complement strand
CTTCGTCTGTTAATTGGATGTTTCATACATTCAATAAACCTAAATATTTTAAAATCTTATAACCTAAGTCACTCATGTTTGGGTTAAACAAGTGAAGCGAAAAAATATTTCAAGATGTATTTGCCACTTTTTGGGAAAGAAAATTAAAGAAAGACAAAAAACTAATTTTGTGCTTACAGTTTTCTGTGAAAGCTGATTTAAATTTTGTCTGCACTAACAGAACGTAGATTAATGAAATTTGAATACTTATTTTAACTTGAATACAAACGTTTAATAATTTCATTACAGTATGT
>NW_013724967.1:0-293 GCF_000517525.1 Limulus polyphemus | reverse complement strand
TATATATATTTAATTTGTCATAATAAGAGTTAAAAGCAGACGATTGTAGAAGATTTTGTTAATAAGGAATTGGTGTTTAGAATATAGAAAGTGGCCAGACGACTATGTAATAGAGATATAAAGAACGGGAAGCAGCAGACAAACAATAGACAAATAACAGCAAAAGAGAATATAGATGTGTGAAATTAAGTTAAGCCATTTATTTCGACAATTGGCAAAAAGAAGAACTTATATATATATAAGTGTGAAATTAAGTTAAGCCATTTATTTCGACAATTGGCAAAAAGAAGAAC
>NW_013724966.1:0-293 GCF_000517525.1 Limulus polyphemus | reverse complement strand
AACTTTATCACTACACACCTCACTGTTCTATGTTACCACAGAAGTGTTCAAACAACTACCACTACACACCTCACTGTCCTGTGTTACTACAGAAGTGTTCAAACAACCATTACTACACACCTCACTGTCCTGTGTTACCACAGAAGTGTTCAAACAACAACTGTTACTACACACCTCACTGTCCTGTGTTACTACAGAAGTTTTCAAACAACCATTACTACACACCCCACTGTCCTGTGTTAGTACAGAAGTGTTCAATAAACAAATGTTACTACACACCTCACTGTCCTGTG
>NW_013724965.1:0-293 GCF_000517525.1 Limulus polyphemus | reverse complement strand
TATTAGGGGCATATAGAATCACATGATTTACAGTGTCTATTTAAATTATTCATTACTGATGCATGTTTAATACATTCAGGGGATACAGAACCACTTGATTTACGGTGTTTATTTAAATTATTCATTACTGATGCGTGTTTAATACATTAGAGGGATATAGAATTATTCATTATTAATACATGTCTAATACATTAGAGGGATACAGAATCCCTTGATTTACAGTGTATTTAAATTATTCATTACTAATACATGGTTAATACAATAGGGGGATACAGAATCACTTAGTTTACAGG
>NW_013724964.1:0-293 GCF_000517525.1 Limulus polyphemus | reverse complement strand
CAGACATCCATCCAAATGATACATAGACACCCATCCAAATGATACATAGACATCCATCCAAATGATACATAGACACCCATCCAAATGACACTCAGACATCCATCCAAATGATACATAGACACCCATCCAAATGATACATAGACATCCATCCAAATGAAACTTAGATACCCATCCAAATGATACACAGACATCCATCCAAATGATACTTAGACACCTATTCAAATGATACACAGACATTCATCCAAATGATACATAGACACCCATCCAAATGATACATAGACACCCATCCAAAT
>NW_013724963.1:0-293 GCF_000517525.1 Limulus polyphemus | reverse complement strand
AACGTGTGTTTTATACTACATCATTTGGTTACCAAGACACAGTAAACAGTAACGTGTGTTTTATACTACATCATTTTGTTACCAAGACACAGTAAACAGTAACATGTGTTTTATATTAGATCATTTGGTTACCAAGACACAGTAAACAGTAACGTGTGTTTTATACTACATCATTTGGTTACCAAGACACAGTAAACAGTAACGTGTGTTTTATACTACATCATTTTGTTACCAAGACACGGTAAGCAGTAACATGTGTTTTATATTACATCAGTTGGTTACCAAGACACAGT
>NW_013724962.1:0-293 GCF_000517525.1 Limulus polyphemus | reverse complement strand
CGTTACCCAGCGTTACCCGGCGTTGCCCGGGTTTCGAAAAAAAACCTACACTCTCTGTTTCCCCGTTCAATATTTCGATAGGTGAAAAACACTTTGTGAGTTTATGGAAAAAAACACCCGTAGGTTTGTTTGTTTTTGTAGTTAAGCACAAAGTTGCACAATGGTCTATCTGTGCTCTGCCCACCACGGTATCGAAACCCGGTTTTTAGCGGACATCTTGTCCGCAGAAATACCGCTGTGCCACTGGGGGGGGGGGGGGGCAAACCTGTTTTAAACCAAGGTTTGTTTCCCCT
>NW_013724961.1:0-293 GCF_000517525.1 Limulus polyphemus | reverse complement strand
TGCATGATTACAAACAAACAAGTACTCTTCTGAAACTTTTTTTTTCATGTTTTACATTCTCCTTTTGAAATATTTGTCTACTCGATTTTCTAAAATGTCGCAGAACGTTGGTATTAGACCACACACAATAATAGGATGCATTATTGGTATCACTTGAAGCTAACAGTATCTAATTAAACAAAACCATATATAATGTAACGTAAAACCGAGAGATAGAAGTAGTTACCAAATATAGAAAGTATGTCTTTAAAGTCGTTTCATCATTTGCCTGAATGGGCTGAGAGATTCTGTTG
>NW_013724960.1:0-293 GCF_000517525.1 Limulus polyphemus | reverse complement strand
GCGTTATAATAGTGACAGTCAATCACTTAGCGTGAATGGTGGTCGGTAGGGTTCAGTTGACTGGCTGCCATCCCTCTGGACAGTAGTTAACATTAGGAACGGCGGCAACCGGCGCATTATAAGAGTGACAGTCAATCACTTAGCGTGAATGGTGGTCGGTAGGGTTCTGTTGACTGGCTGCCATCCATCTGGACAGTAGTTAACATTAGGAATGGTGGCAACTGGTGCGTTATAATAGTGACAGTCAATCACTTAGCGTGAAATGGTGGTCGGTAGGGTTCAGTTGACTGGCT
>NW_013724959.1:0-293 GCF_000517525.1 Limulus polyphemus | reverse complement strand
TCGTATGCATACGTAAACTATACAAGATAAAATATCGTATGCATACGTTAACTATACAAGATAAATTATCGTATGCATACGTTAACTATACAAGATAAATTATCGTATGCATACGTTAACTATACAAGATAAATTATCGTATGCATACGTAAACTATACAAGATAAAATATCGTATGCATACGTTAACTATACAAGATAAATTATCGTATGCATACGTTAACTATACAAGATAAATTATCGTATGCATACGTTAACTATACAAAAACAAATATCGAATGCATACGTTAACTAT
>NW_013724958.1:0-293 GCF_000517525.1 Limulus polyphemus | reverse complement strand
CCGTATTTATTTAGGCAGTGTCTCACTATGAATGACTTAACGTGTTTTATAGAGATATTTTACCGTAGTTATTTCGGTAGTGTCTCACTATGAGTGACTTATTGTGTTTGATAGAGATATTTAACCGTAGTTATTTCGGTAGTTTCTCACTATGAGTGACTTAACGTGTTTTATAGAGATATTTTACCGTAGTTATTTCAGTAGTGTCTCACTATGAGTGACTTAACGTGTTTTTTAGAGAGATATTTAACCGTAGTTATTTCAGTAGTGTCTCACTATAAGTGACTTAACGT
>NW_013724957.1:0-293 GCF_000517525.1 Limulus polyphemus | reverse complement strand
CATAATAATTTGGGACTTCTGCTAACCACACATTATCCCTCTCTAAGATTAACTGTGTCACATAATAATTTGGGACTTCTGCTAACCACACATTATCCCTCTCTAAGATTAACTGTGTCTCATAATAATTTGGGACTTCTGCTAACCACACATTATCCCTCTCTAAGATTAACTGTGTCTCATAATAATTTGGGACTTCTGCTAACCACACATTATCCCTCTCTAAGATTAACTGTGTCTCATAATAATTTGGGACTTCTGCTAACCACACATTATCCCTCTCTAAGATTAAC
>NW_013724956.1:0-293 GCF_000517525.1 Limulus polyphemus | reverse complement strand
CAACCTTACTTGTTTCTGATGGACACACACACAACAACCTTACTTGTTTCTGTTGGACATACACAACAACCTTACTTGTTTCTGATGGACACACACACAACAACTTTACTTGTTTCTGTTGTACATACACAACAACCTTACTTGTTTCTGTTGTACATACACAACAACTTTACTTGTTTCTGTTGTACATAAACAACAACTTTACTTGTTTCTGATGGACATACACAACAACCTTACTTGTTTCTGATGGACATACACAACAACCTTACTTGTTTCTGTTGGACACACACAAC
>NW_013724955.1:0-293 GCF_000517525.1 Limulus polyphemus | reverse complement strand
AACTCACATTTGTAAATTAAAGGGCGTGTTTAAGATGTCAAACCTCTCCACCTCAAAGTCAACACCTATAGTAGCTTTATAGCTCGAATTAAATACTTCGTGACAAAACCTAAGATGGGAAAAAAAGTTTGGTAAAAAAAGCATTATATCAAAAACAAGGTAACCAAACTTGAAAGAGAAAAAAATTATATGCAAAGCTCTTAATCACTATGTGACAAAACTTGAAACTGAATAAACTATGAAAAGCACTTAATCACTATGACAAAACTTGAAACTGAATAAACTATGCAAAG
>NW_013724954.1:0-293 GCF_000517525.1 Limulus polyphemus | reverse complement strand
CACAGTAGACCCCAGTACTAGTCAGTGGCTATTTTCTATGTAAAATACACAGTTAGACTACAGTAGTAGTCAGTAGCTATTTTCTATGTAAAATACACAGTAGACCCCAGTAGTAGTCAGTGGCTATTTTCTATGTAAAATACACAGTAGACCCCAGTAGTAGTCAGTGGCTATTTTCTATGTAAAATACACAGTAGACCCCAGTACTAGTCAGTGGCTATTTTCTATGTAAAATACACAGTAGACTACAGTAGTAGTCAGTGGCTATTTTCTATGTAAAATACACAGTAGAC
>NW_013724953.1:0-293 GCF_000517525.1 Limulus polyphemus | reverse complement strand
GGCAACCCTTGTGTTCCTGTTATCAATCTTATTACACACCCATCGGCAACCCTTGTGCTCCTGTTATCAATCTTATTACACACCTATCTGCAACCCTTGTGTTCCTGTTATCAATCTTATTACACACCCATCGGCAACCCTTGTGTTCCTGTTATCAATCTTATTACACACCCATCAGCAACCCTTGCGTTCCTGTTATCAATCTTATTACACACCCATCGGCAACCCTTGTGTTCCTGTTATCAATCTTATACCCACGACTCAAAAGTGCGAAGGATGACGCTGTAACGTCG
>NW_013724952.1:0-293 GCF_000517525.1 Limulus polyphemus | reverse complement strand
GAACTCTCCAGTGACGTTATTAATTTCCAGACTGTATAACAATGACGAGTTGAGTCGAAATAGTCCAAAGACGTTTTGTAAACAAAAACCGATTTTTTTTCATAATTTTCAAGGATGCGTTATAAATAATGCCTTTTTCATTTTCAAAAAAAACGGTATAAGCAATGCTTTATTCTGTTCAAAATTGTATGAAGTCGTGAATAATGACCACTGCTTTATTTTGTTAAAATTGTATAAAGTCGTGAATAATGACCACTGCTTTATTCTGTTCAAAATTGTATGAAGTCGTGAAT
>NW_013724951.1:0-293 GCF_000517525.1 Limulus polyphemus | reverse complement strand
GTTAATATTTTTTTTTTATTCTTTGTTATTTCCAATGATTCACTGATGTCATTGGCTCTAATATTAAATGGTGGAGCCCATAATGACTGTTTTCCCTATAATATCTTATATTGTGTATTTTATACATGTTCTGCTATGGCCGAATTTTCATTCTTTTTATTTCTTACATATTCCTCATGTTCTGCTAAACGATATTTCAGATAACGTTTTCTTTGACCGATATAGTTTTTCCATATAAACATTCAATTTCATGAATTTCACTTTTTTTTGTTAACTGTATGTTGCCTTTAGTA
>NW_013724950.1:0-293 GCF_000517525.1 Limulus polyphemus | reverse complement strand
GTGCATGCAACGAACATTTCAAAGATCTAAGTCAATGAAAGCGACAAAAGACATTTGACCCACTTATTATGTATAATATTTATAGTACTTGGTTTTAATTTATCAAAATATCAACTTTTTTTTTTTACATTTTCGCTCCTTTTACTGTACGAGTTTGCATCGAAGACAGTGAAAACATCAAACTCATTAGACCCACTTATTATGTATAATATTTATAGTACTTGGTTTTAATTTATCAAAATATCAACTTTTTTTTTTACATTTTCGCTCCTTTTACTGTACGAGTTTGCATC
>NW_013724949.1:0-293 GCF_000517525.1 Limulus polyphemus | reverse complement strand
TACACTGTACTCCAGTTATTTTGGTTGTATATCATAGACAGTACACTGTACTCCAGTTATTTTGGGTTGTATATCATAGACAGTACACTGTACTCCAGTTATTTTGGTTGTATATCATAGACAGTACACTGTACTCTAGTTATTTTGGGTTGTATATCATAGACAGTACACTGTACTCTAGTTATTTTGGGTTGTATATCATAGACAGTACACTGTACTCTAGTTATTTTGTGTTGTTACATAGACAGTACACTGTACTCTAGTTATTTTGGGTTGTATATCATAGACAGTAC
>NW_013724948.1:0-293 GCF_000517525.1 Limulus polyphemus | reverse complement strand
TATTTACTAAGATTTGAAAACGTGGCTTTGATATCATTCGTTTTGTGAAACTCGGGTCTCAGTTGCCCACATTTTATTTTTATGGCGTCGTTACGATTGTGAGAGGCGGCACCATTTTAGACAAGAAATTAATGTCGCTTATTTTAGATGAAAAAACCCGAACAACTTGTATATCAAAACAATAATGTCGCTTATTTTAGATGAAAAAACCCGAACAACTTTTTTATCAAAACAATAATGTCGCTTATTTTAGATGAAAAAACCCGACAACTTTTTTATCAAAACAATAATGT
>NW_013724947.1:0-293 GCF_000517525.1 Limulus polyphemus | reverse complement strand
ATGAAAACGGAAAGGAAGACATGAATATTTATAAGGTTTTCTAATATTTACAATTATTGTCACATATTTTCTAATAGATCACTTACAGTTGAGCGAACCTGGAAATCTTGAAGAGAAAGGTGTAATGAAATCAATGATATAATTCTTGGAAATCTTGAAGAGAAACGTGTAATGAAATCAATGAAACATTCTTGGAAATTTGGAAGAGAAACGTGTAATGAAATCAATGAAACATTCTTGGAAATCTTGAAGAGAAACGTGTAATGAAATCAATGATATAATTGTTGGAAATC
>NW_013724946.1:0-293 GCF_000517525.1 Limulus polyphemus | reverse complement strand
ATTAACAATTTAGTAATGTAATTAAAATAAACAATGATGAATTGTTGCGATTAACAATTTAGTAATGTAATTAAAATAAACAATGATGGGTTGTTGCGATTAACAATTTAGTAATGTAACTAAAATAAACAATGATGAATTGTTGCGATTAACAATTTAGTAATGTAACTAAAATAAACAATGATGGATTGTTGCGATTAACAATTTAGTAATGTAACTAAAATAAACAATGATGAATTGTTGCGATTAACAATTTAGTAATGTAACTAAAATAAACAATGATGGATTGTTGC
>NW_013724945.1:0-293 GCF_000517525.1 Limulus polyphemus | reverse complement strand
AATAAAACAAACAAACAATAGGCCAATCCAACACTGGAATAAAACAATATACACATATATATATATGCTTGGAAATTATTACTCCGGTATTTCTAATTAGTGTTAGGTTAAGTGATATTTAAGTATATTTTCAATTGAATTGTAAAATTATAATCCGATTATTTTCTTGATACGTTTAAAACTTAAATAAAACTTGTAAATATGGTTTAATTTTATAGCTGGGAAGCATAGGTAACTTTGTAGGACTAAAAATCTTCTGTGAACTGTATTTGGTATCAGTACTAGTACTAAAT
>NW_013724944.1:0-293 GCF_000517525.1 Limulus polyphemus | reverse complement strand
TGTTTATACCTGTCACTAGTTAAATACAAAACGGTTAGTGAATGACGTTGTAAGTGGTTGAAGCATGTTTATACCTGCCACTAATAAAAACTGAATGATACTGACATGACTTTGTAAGCGGTTGAAGCATGTTTATATCTGTCACTAGTTAAATACAAAACGATAGTGACATGACGTTGTAAGCGGTTGAAGCGTTTTTATATATGTCACTAGTTAAATACAAAACGATAGTGGCATGACGTCGTAAGCGCTTGAAGCGTGTTTATACCTGTCACTAGTTAAATACAAAACAA
>NW_013724943.1:0-293 GCF_000517525.1 Limulus polyphemus | reverse complement strand
GTAGATGTAATCGTTAAGGATAATATATTCACTGTTGTAGAGTTAATCGTAATGGATAATATATTCAGTATTGTAAATTTAATCGTTAAGGATAATATATTCACTGTAATCGTAATGGATAGTATATTTTTTCTTGTTAGGTTAATCGTAATGGATAATATATTCACTATTGTTGTGTTAATACTAATGGATAATATATTCACTGTTGTAGAGTTAATCGTTAAGGATAATATATTCACTGTAATCGTAATGGATAGTATATTTTTTCTTGTTAGGTTAATCGTAATGGATAA
>NW_013724942.1:0-293 GCF_000517525.1 Limulus polyphemus | reverse complement strand
ATATGTGATGTGTGTGTGTATATATATATGTGTGTGTGTGTGTGTGTGTATATATATGTGTGTGTGTGTTTATATATATATACACACACCGTCTATGTATGTGTGTATATATATACACATATGTCTGTGTATGTGAATATATATATATACATATATGTCTATGTATGTGTGTATATATATATGTCTGTGTATGTGTGTATGTATATATATATGTCTGTGTATATATATAGTCTATGTATGTGTATATATATACATATATGTCTGTGTATGTGTATATATATATATATGTGTCT
>NW_013724941.1:0-293 GCF_000517525.1 Limulus polyphemus | reverse complement strand
CCTGTCATGTTAAGCAAGCCCCCCTTGGTTATATGGGCCTTGAGAAACACCTCTGTCATGTTGAAAGGAACGTAAAGATACTCCTGCATTATATTAATTTTTCATTTTAAAAAATCTTCGCCCACCCTATGCAGTCTTGGAGGGAAACTCTGGCTGATACATCTATCAACTTTGGGAATAATGACTCCCCCTCTCCAGATGGTAAATACGTACTTTAGGAATAATGCCCCCCTCTCCAGATGGTAAATACGTACTTTGGTAATAATGACTCCCCCTCCCCAGATGGTAAATAC
>NW_013724940.1:0-293 GCF_000517525.1 Limulus polyphemus | reverse complement strand
ATACTTCATCTGTAACACTGGTAAACTAGATTTATGGATTGTCATCTTTCATCTGTAATACTGGGTAGACTGGATTTATGGATTGTCAGCCTTCATCTGTAATACTGGGTAGACTGGATTTATGGATTGCCATCCTTCATCTGTAATACTGGGTAGACTGGATTTATGGATTGCCATCCTTCATCTGTAATACTGGGTAGACTGGATTTATGGATTGTCATCCTTCATCTGTAACACTGGTAAACTAGATTTATGGATTGTCATCCTTCATCTGTATCACTGGGTAGACTGGA
>NW_013724939.1:0-293 GCF_000517525.1 Limulus polyphemus | reverse complement strand
TTTACGTATGTAACATATATCTACAGATGTGACAAACATCTACGTATGTAACATATATCTACAGATGTGACAAACATCTACATATGTAACATATATCTACAGATGTGACGAATATCTACATATGTAACATATATCTACAGATGTGACGAATATCTACATATGTAACATATATCTACAGATGTGACAAACATCTACATATGTAACATATATCTACAGATGTGACGAATATCTACACATGTAACATATATCTACAGATGTGACAAACATCTACGTATGTAACATATATCTACAGA
>NW_013724938.1:0-293 GCF_000517525.1 Limulus polyphemus | reverse complement strand
ATCTTCCTAAGTAACAAAAAAAATTTCCATATGTTTTATCATCTCCCTGAATAACCAAACAAACTGTCCATATGTTTTATCATCTTCCTGAATAACAACAAAAACTGTCCATATGTTTTTATCATCTTCCCAAACAATAACAACAAACCTGTTCATATGTTTTACCATCTTCCTAAATAACAAAAAAAATTTCCATATGTTTTATCATCTTCCTGAATAACAACAAACAAACTGTCCATATGTTTTTATCATCTTCCTGAATAACAACAAAAACTGTCCATATGTTTTTATCA
>NW_013724937.1:0-293 GCF_000517525.1 Limulus polyphemus | reverse complement strand
ACATTACTGGTTAGTGTTTGGTTTGTTTGTAATCCGTTTACACTACTGATTGGTGTTTGGTGTGGTTACATTGTTTACATTACTGGTTGTTGTTTGGTGCAGTTGCACTCTGTTTACATTACTTGTTGGTGTTTGGTGGGAGTTCTTTCTGTTTAAGTTGCAGGTTGGTGTTTGATTTCATTATGTAAGGAGCTAAATTGTTAAAATTTCTTTGGTGACAGGATTATTGTTTCTGTTATAAATGGTCTTAGAATTCTTATGTTGCTTTTGTCAGAGGTCAACTTTATTGTTGA
>NW_013724936.1:0-293 GCF_000517525.1 Limulus polyphemus | reverse complement strand
TGTTACGAATGTGATTGCATTTATACTTGATTGAAATTAGGATTTTAGAATAAACCAAACGATTTGATAATCGTTTAGAACAGTCGTCATGTTGTTCCGTTACTAGCTTGCTTTTAGTATGTTCTTGTACTTACATCTAGACATCTAAATGTTTGAACTTCTATAATCGTGTAGAACAGTCGTCATGTTGTGCCGTTACTAGCTTGCTTTTAGTAGGTTCTTGTACTTACATCTAGACATCTAGATGTTTGAACTTTGATAATCGTTTAGAACAGTCGCCATGTTGTGCCGTT
>NW_013724935.1:0-294 GCF_000517525.1 Limulus polyphemus | reverse complement strand
AAGTTATAGATACATAACCATGTAAATTATAGATACATAATCATGCAAGTTATAGATACATAACCATGTAAATTATAGATACTTATTCATGTAAATTATAGATACATAATCATCTAACTTATAGATACATAATCATGTAAGTTATAGATACATAATCATGTAAGTTATAGATACATAATCATGTAAGTTATAGATACATAACCATTTAAATTATAGATACATAATCATGTAAGTTATAGATACACATTCATATAAGTTATAGATACATAATCATGTAAGTTATAGATACTTATT
>NW_013724934.1:0-294 GCF_000517525.1 Limulus polyphemus | reverse complement strand
CTATAGCACAAGTTATTTTGTTGTTTTTTTTTGGTTTTTTTTTGCGAAATGCAGACACTTTGTCACTTAGCTATTTTGACTTTGCATTGATAATTTAAGATCGTTGAGTTTCTCGAAAATATCAGTCAGCTAGCACAGTACTAGAAGCTCCTTTTCATCCGTAGAATGCGTTGCTAGCTTGGTGTTACAATGTGACAAAAAACACGAATTTCGTCTGTTATCTACACCGGGTGACTGAGCATATTTCCGCGAGATAACTAGCGCACCTTTCGTCTGTTATCTACAAAAGTGCGA
>NW_013724933.1:0-294 GCF_000517525.1 Limulus polyphemus | reverse complement strand
CATTTCAATACAAATACTCCCCTGATGTAAGACTTTCAAAATGCAGATCCCTTCATCAAAATACCCAATAGTAATTTCATAATCTGTTAACAAAATTCTCCAATTTTCGATTTTACTGTTCTTGTTTTTTCAGTTATATTGTAAACAAAGGACAGCTTCAATAAACGATTATTCAAATAAAATCCCACCATCTAAAGGCGCATGACTTCTTGTTAAAAAACGAACTCCAACTTTACGATTTTTGTTGTTCTGAAACAGCGAAAAATTAATTTTTTTTAGCTTTTCACGGGATAT
>NW_013724932.1:0-294 GCF_000517525.1 Limulus polyphemus | reverse complement strand
CGATATAACTCAACTAACAATGAACGATATAACTCAGGTAACAATGAACGATATAACTTCAGGTAACAATGAACGATATAACTCAGGTAACAATAAACGATATAACTCAGGTAACAATGAACGATATAACTCAGGTAACAATGAACGATATAACTCCACTAACAATGAACGATATAACTCAGGTAACACTGAACGATATAACTCAGGTAACAATAAACGATATAACTCAGGTAACAATGAACGATATAACTCAGGTAACAATGAACGAGATAACTCAGCTAACAATGAACGATG
>NW_013724931.1:0-294 GCF_000517525.1 Limulus polyphemus | reverse complement strand
ATTAAAACAACAGAGTCAGTTCTGTCTGTATAACAACACACGTTTAAAACAACAGAGTCAGTTCTGTCTGTATAACAACACACTATTAAAACAGCAGAGTCAGTTCTGTATGTATAACAACACACTATTAAAACAGCAGAGTCAGTTCTGTATGTAAAACAACACACGTTTAAAACAGCAGAGTCAGTTCTGTATGTATAACAACACACTATTAAAACAACAGAGTCAGTTCTGTCTGTATAACAACATACTATTAAAACAGTAGAGTCAGTTCTGTCTGTATAACAACACACT
>NW_013724930.1:0-294 GCF_000517525.1 Limulus polyphemus | reverse complement strand
TTCTACCATACAAGTCCCTGTGAGTGTAAAGTCCATACTCTATATTCTACCATACAAGTCCCTGTGAGTGTAAAGTCCATACTCTATATTCTATAATACAAGTCCCTGTGAGTGTATAGTCCATACTCTATATTCTGCCATACAAGTCCCTGTGTGTAAAGTCCATACTCTATATACTATCATACCAGTCCCTGTGAGTGTATAGTCCATACTCTATATTCTACCATACAACTTCCTGTGAGTGTAAAGTCCATACTCTATATTCTACCATACAAGTCCTTATGAGTGTAAAGT
>NW_013724929.1:0-294 GCF_000517525.1 Limulus polyphemus | reverse complement strand
AATTATTATTGATAACAATGGAAAACATTGTGCATTATTATAGTTAACAATGGAAAGCAATGTGCATTATTATTGATAACAATGGAAAACAATGTACATTATTATAGTTAACAATGGAAAGCTATGTGCATTATTATAGTTAACAATGGAAAGCAATGTGCATTATTATACTTACCGATGGAAAGCAATGTGCATTATTATTGATAACAATGGTAAACAATGTACATTATTGTAGTTAACAATAGAAAGCTATGTGCATTATTATAGTTAACAACGGGAAGCAATGTGCGTTAT
>NW_013724927.1:0-294 GCF_000517525.1 Limulus polyphemus | reverse complement strand
CCTATCGTCTCCCTCCTACTTGGATTCATTAATTAAGAAAACCCAGTACATATGAACACGAACAATGTGCATAACATTGGTATTTAGCAAGAGGAATTATTCATTGTCTCCACCCAACCACAATAATGTAAAGCCGTGTATTGTTTTAACCGTTCGAGTGTATTGTACCTTAAAATTTGGTCTTCAATTTGTAATTCATGTTCTTGTTGACATACATCGTCGTTAAGTCCACTCAGCCTAAAAATTACGTACTTCGACCTACCGACATCTGTAAGAATTCACACGTTCAATAAA
>NW_013724926.1:0-294 GCF_000517525.1 Limulus polyphemus | reverse complement strand
AACATGTGTGAAACATATTGTTGGTGTGAACATATGTGTTCTGTTAGTTAAGTCATATAAGATGTGTCAAAGATATTGTTGGTGTGCCCATATGTGTCCTGTTAGTTCAGTCATATAAGATGTGTGAAAGATATTGTTGGTGTGAACATGTGTCCTGTTAGTTCAGTCATATAAGATGTGTCAAATATATTGTTGGTGTGAACATATGTGTTCTGTTAGTTAAGTCATATAAGATGTGTCAAAGATATTGTTGATGTGCCCATATGTGTCCTGTTAGTTCAGTCATATAACATG
>NW_013724925.1:0-294 GCF_000517525.1 Limulus polyphemus | reverse complement strand
GGTAATATGCTGCAAACACATCCTGATCTTACACAAGTAATAGGTAATATGCTGCAAACACATCCTGATCTTACACAAGTAATAGGTAATATGCTGCAAACACATCCTGATCTTACACAAGTAATAGGTAATATGCTGCAAACACATCCTGATCTTACACAAGTAATAGGTAATATGCTGCAAACACATCCTGATCTTACACAAGTAATAGGTAATATGCTGCAAACACATCCTGATCTTACACAAGTAATAGGTAATATGCTGCAAACACATCCTGATCTTACACAAGTGATA
>NW_013724924.1:0-294 GCF_000517525.1 Limulus polyphemus | reverse complement strand
TAAAATACCAAAGGAAACTTTGATTAAATATGTTGTAAAGACAGTATTTCAGGCATTGTGTTTGCTTTAATAACTACAATATAAAAACAGGCGAAATATCAAAATTGTATTAATCTTCATATTTATTATAACAGAAACTCAGTGGAAGTGCTTGAGTTCAGCAAACATTTTGGAAGGGGACAAAATTAAAAATTAGATTTCAGGCTTCTTTCAAAGAACAATGGAAGGTAAATCACATTACACTTTTGCACAGTACTGTACTATTATTATGTACTCTTGAAATTCTTGAAAATT
>NW_013724923.1:0-294 GCF_000517525.1 Limulus polyphemus | reverse complement strand
TTTTTTGTTTAAGTTTATGTCTTACTGTACGATTTTCCTCTTATTTTCATCGTTTTAGGGTTTTTAGATTTTCACCCATATTCTACAATTCACAGGTTTTTCACAATCAGTAATTGTTTACTGAGCTCTGCCATTGAGAATACATTTAACGTTTATGAATGAACATAACTATAAGAAAATACACGTAAAGAACAAATAAAAATTTGCGGAAATCCTATGTTCATTCAAACTTCACCCAAGGTAAAAACTCGTTTAGGAGTATTTCGAAAGTTAACAGAGTTTGCTTATTTCAAT
>NW_013724922.1:0-294 GCF_000517525.1 Limulus polyphemus | reverse complement strand
GCAGCTATAATGGGCTGTTAATCAAGTTGAAGAAGACCTTACTGTGACCCATCTAATATCTTGTCCATTGGGTGTTTTTCTACACACATCTCAATTGGGCTTGCCCTTTGAATGAAGTTTGTGTTCTTTGCCAATTGGATTTGGCACTTCATTCGATTGGCTTCTTCCTCTTTATCATCTCCCTCAGGTACTTTGTTCTGTGTATCTTCTCACCCAATTTGACACCTTACCTTTTCATTGGCATTTCATCTTCATCATCCTTTGGAGGTGTTTCTTCAATCAGGTTTTTTTCTC
>NW_013724921.1:0-294 GCF_000517525.1 Limulus polyphemus | reverse complement strand
ACTATAAGCTTACGAGATTGACTCACTACTTACCGGTTACCCGTGAAGGGGTTTTTGGGTATTCACCCCTACCTTGTTTATGTACTTTTTGGCATTGTCATTCTTACATCATACTTAACGTTTGCAAATTCTGTTTTGTTACTCATTTTTCCTCTTTCTTAAAACAATTTCATTGAAGTAGATTGATAAGTGAACTTTTATTTTTAAATTCAATGGTGATATATACTGTTAATATAATATCAGTTTATCGTCTTGGATTACACTGGGGGCCGGTGAAGCTGGAAGGGTTCCTCC
>NW_013724920.1:0-294 GCF_000517525.1 Limulus polyphemus | reverse complement strand
GTTGTGAAGTGCACCAACATCAAAACACTGGTTAAGAACGATGTTGTGAAGTGCACCAACTTCCAAACACTGGTTAAGAACGATGTTGTGAAGTGCACCAACATTCAAACACTGGTTAAGAACGATGTTGTGAAGTGCACCAACATCCAAACACTGGTTAAGATCGATGTTGCGAAGTGCACCAACATCCAAACACTTGTTAAGAACAATGTTGCGAAGTGCACCAACATCCAAACACTTGTTAAGAACGATGTTGTGAAGTGCACCAACATCCAAACCATTTTTAAGAATGTT
>NW_013724919.1:0-294 GCF_000517525.1 Limulus polyphemus | reverse complement strand
TGGATATATGATCACTTTCTTCTTTATGATTACTAGATATATGATCACTTTCTTCTTTATGATGAGTAGATATATGATCACTTTCTTCTTTATGATGACTGGAGACTTTGTGATCACTTTCTTTATGATGAGTGGAGACTTTGTGATCACTTTCTTTATGATGACTGGAGACTTTGTGATCACTTTCTTTATGATGACTGGAGACTTTGTGATCACTTTCTTTATGATGAGTGGAGACTTTGTGATCACTTTCTTTATGATGACTGGATATATGATCACTTTCTTCTTTATGAT
>NW_013724918.1:0-294 GCF_000517525.1 Limulus polyphemus | reverse complement strand
GCTGTAATCTAGAACAAATAGTTTAATTGTGGTTTCATACTTACATGTGTCGTGCAACCTAATGTTTATGTTACAAGGAAACGGTAGTAACATTATTCTACTTTTCTCTACAAATATATGTTCGCCTTCGGGATATAATAAAAAAAAAGAAACTTTGAAAATACTTTTAAAATATTATAATTAACAATGTGGGTTCATATTACTACAGCCTTCATTCTATCTAACTAAGACTGTTTTTTGTTTTGGACATTTCAAACTTCTTCTGGATCACCTACCATCCATCCCCCCCCCCCC
>NW_013724917.1:0-294 GCF_000517525.1 Limulus polyphemus | reverse complement strand
CCTTTGTTGTACCACAGGGTTATATATAACAGCTTCAATGTATTGCAGGAATGTCCTTCCAGTGTATTGTTGGGCAGTACCGGTTGTGTATTAAACAAGGTACCTTTGTTGTACCACAGGGTTATATACATAACAGCTTCAATGTATTGTAAGAACGTCCTTCCAGTGTATCGTTGGGCAGTACCGGTTGTGTATTAAACAAGGTACCTTTGTTGTACCACAGGGTTATATATAACAGCTTTAATGTATTGTAGGAACGTCCTTCCAGTGTATTGTTGGGTAGTACCGGTTGTA
>NW_013724916.1:0-294 GCF_000517525.1 Limulus polyphemus | reverse complement strand
AAATATAAGGAAAAACTATTTTTTTTCAAAATTTTGTAAAAAACATGGGCTATAGCCTTTGGTTTTCGGTGAAAAAATGAATTTTTTTTTGGAAAATTGAAAATAGTGCTTTTTAACGCAAAATTAATAGAATAATATCTGATACTGCTTATTGTGTCGGAAAATTCAAAATTCAGACATTATAACTTTAACGAAAAATATTATGTCCCGTGAAAAAGTACAAAAAAATATAACTTTCGTAAACCCAGAGTAAAAACAATACAAACGTGGAGTTTATTTTATAAGAAACGTTGT
>NW_013724915.1:0-294 GCF_000517525.1 Limulus polyphemus | reverse complement strand
GCCAGTAACATGTAACTATCATGCAAGTCTCTTCTTCCGCCAGCAACATGTAACTATCATTCAAGCCTCTTTATCCGCCAGTAACATGTAACTATCATTCAAGCCTCTTCTTCCACCAGCAACATGTAACTATCATACAAGCTTCTTCTTCAGCCAGCAACATGTAACTATCATTCAAGCTTCTTCCGCCAGTAACATGTAACTATCATTGCAAGCCTCTTCTTCCGCCAGCAACATGTAACTATCATTCAAGCCTCTTTATCCGCCAGTAACATGTAACTATCATTCAAGCCT
>NW_013724914.1:0-294 GCF_000517525.1 Limulus polyphemus | reverse complement strand
GTGATACAAGCTATGTACCATGTAGAACAGGTTTGAACATGATTCAAGTGATGTACCATGTAGAAGAGGTTTGAACATGATTCAAGTGATGTACCATGTAGAAGAGGTTTGAACATGATACAAGCTATGTACCATGTAGAAGAGGTTTGAACATGATACAAGTGATGTACCATGTAGAAGAGGTTTGAACGTGATACAAGCTATGTACCATGTAGAACAGGTTTGAACATGATTCAAGTGATGTACCATGTAGAAGAGGTTTGAACATGATTCAAGTGATGTACCATGTAGAAG
>NW_013724913.1:0-294 GCF_000517525.1 Limulus polyphemus | reverse complement strand
TGTGTGTGTATGTCTGCTGTATTAAACAAACAGGTATAAGTGTGTGTATGTCTGCTGTATAAAACAAACAGGTATAAGTGTGTGTGTGTCTGCTGTATAAAACAAACAGGTATAAGTGTGTGTGTATGTCTGCTGTATAAAACAAACAGGTATAAGTTTGTGTATGTCTGCTGTATAAAACAAACAGGTATAAGTGTGTGTATGTCTGCTGTATAAAACAAACAGGTATAAGTGTGTGTGTATGTCTGCTGTATTAAACAAACAGGTATAAGTGTATGTATGTTTGCTGTATAA
>NW_013724912.1:0-294 GCF_000517525.1 Limulus polyphemus | reverse complement strand
TTTGTGTGTGTGAGCATGGGTGTTCCCAGAATTTATTAGGGGGGGGGTAAGCCATCTCAGGGCGCAGGCCCATTTGCTTTGAAGTTTGAATGCGATCATCTGGCTGATTATGGCTTATCTGTGTACACCTAGTTTCGTCATTTATATTTAAATGGTTTTGTTTTCTTATAAATATTTTAGATAAACTATCCAAATAAATTTTTTTCAGAAATTCCGGGGAGGGAGAGAAGGTACCCCCCTTGCCTTATCCTGCGGACGCCCATGTGTGTGTGTATATATATATATATATATATA
>NW_013724911.1:0-294 GCF_000517525.1 Limulus polyphemus | reverse complement strand
CACAAAAGATGGAAATATCTAAATGTACCATATGGAGAGCAACAAACAAATAAGTTTTTTACTAAAGATAAAAATGTCTACCTGTACCATAAGGAGAGTGATGCACAAATAAATGTAAGATAAAGATGTATCTGTACCACAAGAAGATTTATAAGTAAAGACAAAGACGTTTCCATGAAATATAAAAATGTATGTGTGTGTGTGTCATAAGCAGACATATATACACACATACAGAAGTTTAAGCAAGAGTACTTTTTTTCAATGTTTATACCCATCTCTGAAGCGAAGTGTATT
>NW_013724910.1:0-294 GCF_000517525.1 Limulus polyphemus | reverse complement strand
AACCACAACGTCCCACATCTATATCACCAGCTTGAAGCTGTCTGCAGGTAGTGAATCACAACGTCCCATATCTATATCACCTTTCACTACCTACAGACAACTTCAAGCCAACAACCTCCCAGATCTATATCACCTTTCACTACCTGCAGACAGCTTCAAGCCCACAACGTCCCACATCTATATCACCCTTCACTACCTGCAGACAACTTCAAGCCCACAACGTCCCACATCTATATCACCATTCACTACCTGCAGACAACTTCAAGCCAACAACCTCCCACATCTATATCACCA
>NW_013724909.1:0-294 GCF_000517525.1 Limulus polyphemus | reverse complement strand
TCCTTGACTCTCAAACTGAAACAACCTACTAAACATGACTTCCTGACTTTCAGACTGAAACAACCTACCAAACATGTCTCCTTGACTCTCAGACTAAAACAACCCACCAAATATGCCTATCTTCTTGGCTCTCAGGCTGAATCAACCCACCAAACATGTCATCCTGACTCTCAGACTGAAGCAACCTACCAAACATCTCTGTCGCCCTGACTCTCAGACTGAACCAACCTACCAAACATGTCTCCTTGACTCTCAGACTCAAACAACCCACCAAACATGTCTGTCTCTCTGACT
>NW_013724908.1:0-294 GCF_000517525.1 Limulus polyphemus | reverse complement strand
TTTCGTTAAAAAATCTGACCATTTCTGACTGAGTAAAAGAGAAAAAATCTTCCTGACAAACACACATACACACATAGATGAAACATAACCTCCGTCTGGTGGCAGAGGTAAAGATGTCTTGGATAAAACGGTTTATTCATAGACGATAAATAATTATGTGTTTATCATATCAGATACTCCATGATTTTCTTACTTTTAGTGTAATGGATGAATACACATTTTATTCGACGCATTACAACATTATCTTATTGCTTAGGATTAACGTTTTAATACATCACAGTATCATGGTTATTG
>NW_013724907.1:0-294 GCF_000517525.1 Limulus polyphemus | reverse complement strand
AGTCACAGAACGACTATTGTTCTTCCATACCAATCATAGAGTATCCATGTTGTTCCTTGCTAGTCACAGGACGACTATGTTGTTCCATACCAATCATAGAGTGTCTATGTTGTTCCTTGCCAATCACAGGACCACTATGTTGTTCCATACCAATCATAGAGTGTCTTTGTTGTTCCCTGCCAGTCAAAAGGACGACTATGTTGTTCAATACCAATCATACAGTGTCTTTGTTGTTCTTGCCACTCACAGGACGACTATGTTTTTCCATACCAATCATAGAGTGTCTATGTTGTT
>NW_013724906.1:0-294 GCF_000517525.1 Limulus polyphemus | reverse complement strand
TTTTGTAAGGGTAGAGGTTGGGAGTTTATTTTGTAGAAATATTAGGTGGTTTTATTTCAATGCATTTCACTTTAAGAAATTTAAGGGTAACTGCCTTGCCACAACTGGCTTTAGACAGTGAAAGGCAGTAGAAGCTGAGAGGCTGTGGGTGTAAGCACTCAGCTTCCTATCCTTACTTGATTGATTTATTATTAGTTTTTTATGATTTTCCATGATGGTTGACTAGATTGACATTGGCATTCTGATTATTGTCTGATAGATGGGATATCCCCAACACATTGGGGTGCAATTACC
>NW_013724905.1:0-294 GCF_000517525.1 Limulus polyphemus | reverse complement strand
GTAGTTTAATTTTTGGTAGGTTTGACTAAAACTAGTTTTTTTTTATTGGTAGTTTAGTTGAGTTTATTTTTTCAATTAATAGTTTAGTTGAATTTATTTTTCAGTTGATAGTTTAGTTAAGTTATATATTTCATGTGATAGTTTAGTTGTGTTATATTTTTCAGTTGATAGTTTAGTTGTGTTATATTTTTAATTGATAGTTTAGTTGAGTTTATTTTTCAATGGATAGTTTAGTTAAGTTATATATTTCATGTGATAGTTTAGTTGTGTTATATTTTTCAGTTGATAGTTTAG
>NW_013724904.1:0-294 GCF_000517525.1 Limulus polyphemus | reverse complement strand
CATTGAACATTTCTTTCATAAAAGAGAATGAAAGAAATTTAGGTTTTTTTGTTGTTTACTGGGGAAAGACTGGAAGCTTTGAAGTTTAATAACAGCCCCGTCTATGATGTTTGGGTTGAAACCTCTAGATGGTGCTGCATTCTTTAAGTAGTTCAGATTGTGGTCTTCTTTGTGTACAAAGTTGTATAGTACAGTTTAGGAGGATAGTTTATGTGATGGGTTGTAATTGGATCTAATGTAGGTTGCATGTTAATGGCATGGAGTTTTCTGTATGTGCTCATGGTCACTTTATTA
>NW_013724903.1:0-294 GCF_000517525.1 Limulus polyphemus | reverse complement strand
TTACACCTAGGTGTTCATGGTAATATATAGTACCTAATAAGGCAAAAAGGTGAGTATGGTGGTTATAAATTCGGTAACTAGATTTATACTTAAGTGTTCGTGTAGTAGTTGTACCAAATAACGCTAAAGATGAATTTGGTGGTTTCAAATTCAGTAACTATAGTTACACCTAGGTGTTCATGGAGTATTTCTACCAAGTAAGGCTAATGATGAGTATGGTTGTTATAAATTCGGTAAGAGGAGTTACACCCATTTGTTCATGAAGTAGTTGCCCCAAGTAACGCTAAAGATGAG
>NW_013724902.1:0-294 GCF_000517525.1 Limulus polyphemus | reverse complement strand
GAATGAATATGCGTCTTATCCATGTCTTAATAAAGTATGGTATAATCATCGTGTTCATGTTTTTTCCCATATCTTAGTAAAGTGTGGTATAATCATCGATTTCATTTATTTTAGCCATGTCTTAATAAAGTATGGTATAATCATCGTGTTATTGTATTTTAGTCATGTTTTAACAAAGTATTGTATAATCATCATGTTCATGTATTTCACGCATGTCTTAATAAAATATGGTATGATCATCGTGTTCATGAATTTTACCCAAGTTTTAATAAATTATGGTATAATCATTGTTTT
>NW_013724901.1:0-294 GCF_000517525.1 Limulus polyphemus | reverse complement strand
GGCACGTCAAATCCTGCAAGCCTACATATTAGCACGTCAAATCCTGCAAGCCTACATATTAGCACGTCAAATCCTGCAAGCCTACATATTAGCACGTCAAATCCTGCAAACCTACATACTAGCACGTCAAACCCTGCAAGCCGACATACTAGCACGTCAAATCCTGCAAGCCGACATACTAGCACGTCAAATCCTGCAAGCCTACATACTGGCACGTCAAATCCTACAAGCCTACATGCTATCACGTCAAATCCTGCAAGCCTACATACTAGCATGTCATATCCTGCAAGCCTA
>NW_013724900.1:0-294 GCF_000517525.1 Limulus polyphemus | reverse complement strand
GTTCTAAAACCAGAGAAAACAGAGCAAAAAGTTATAGTAAAACTGTTCTAAAAACAAAGAAAACAGAGCAAAAAATTTATAGTAAAACTGTTCTAAAGACAGAGAAAACAGAGCAAAAAAAAGTTATAGTCCTTCTAGCATATTTGTAGGTCTTTGATCTGTTCTTCTAGCATATTTGTAGGTCTTTGATCTGTTCTTCTAGCATATTTGTAGGTCTTTGATCTGTCATTCTAGCATATCTGTAGGTCTTTGATCTGTCCTTCTAGCATATTTGTAAGTCTTTGATCTGTCCTT
>NW_013724899.1:0-294 GCF_000517525.1 Limulus polyphemus | reverse complement strand
TGTAAAACATGTTGGCCCATTGGATGGATTCATGTTTTAAGGTGTAAAACATGTTGGCCCATTGGATGGATTCATGTTTTAAGGTGTAAAACATGTTGGCCCATTGGATGGATTCATGTTTTAAGGTGTAAAACATGTTGGCCCATTGGATGGATTCATGTTTTAAGGTGTAAAACATGTTGGCCCATTGGATAGATTCATGTTTTAAGGTGTAAAACATGTTGGCCCATTGGATGGATCCATGTTTTAAGGTGTAAAACATGTTGGCCCATTGGATGGATTCATGTTTTAAGG
>NW_013724898.1:0-294 GCF_000517525.1 Limulus polyphemus | reverse complement strand
TGTTACCAGGAACATGTCTCATTATAACTAGGAAGACAGGTCATTGTTACCAAGAACAAGTCTCATTATAACCAATAAGACAGGTCAATGTTAAGGGGGCATGTGTCATTATAACTAGGGAGACAAGTCAATGTTACCAGAAACAGTTTTCATTATAATCAGGATGACAGGTCATTATTACCAGGAACATGTCTCATTATAACCAGGAAGACAGGTCAATGTTACCAGGAACAAGTCTCATTATAACCAATAAGACAGGTCAATGTTAAGGGTGCATGTGTCATTATAACCAGG
>NW_013724897.1:0-294 GCF_000517525.1 Limulus polyphemus | reverse complement strand
GGTAAGAAAGACAAAACTAGAACCTATCAAGTTACAGAGTTTTGTTCTATACTACTAGAAACCCAGGTAAGAAAGACAAAACTAGAACCTATCAAGTTACAGAGTTTGTTCTATAGTACTAGAAACCCAGGTGAGAAAGACAAAACCAGAACCTATCAAGTTATATAGTTTTGTTCTATACTACTAGAAACCCAGGTAAGAAAGACAAAATAGAACCTATCAAGTTACAGAGTTTGTTCTATACTACTAGAAATTCAGGTAAGAAAGACAAAACCAGAACCTATCAAGTTATAT
>NW_013724896.1:0-294 GCF_000517525.1 Limulus polyphemus | reverse complement strand
CGAAGTGAATTTTTTACGTTAGGCTACACACTGTCGAGTGTTATATCATTCTATATTTACTACCAAATGTTATTTTTTACGTTAGTCTACACACTGTCGATGTTATATCATTCTAAATTTACTACGAAGTGTATTTTTTACGTTAGGCCACACAATGTCGATGTTATATCATTCTAAATTTACTACCAAGTGGATTTTTTACGTTAGGCCACACTCTGTCGAGTATAATATCATTCTAAATTTACTACCAAGTGGATTTTTTACGTTAAGCCATACACTGTCGAGTGTTATATC
>NW_013724895.1:0-294 GCF_000517525.1 Limulus polyphemus | reverse complement strand
ATATGACTTTTAAAATACTAGACTGTATGGATATAATGTTTTGATACTATCTGACATCATGGTTATTATCTTTGGAATACAATCTGACATCATGGTTATCATCTTTGGAATACTACCTGACATCATGGTTATTATCTTTGGAATACTACCTGACATCATGGTTATCATCTTTGGAATACTACCTGACATCATGGTTATAACTTTTCAATTAGTACATGACATCATGGGTATGATATTTGAATTAGTACTTGACATCATTGGTATAATATTTGAATTAGTACTTGACATCATGGG
>NW_013724894.1:0-294 GCF_000517525.1 Limulus polyphemus | reverse complement strand
ACTTAACATTAAACATGACTGTCTGCATGGAGATGTGACAGTAAATGTACAACCCTGTTTCTACAATCAATATTAAACATGACTGTCTGTGTGGAGATGTGACAGTAAATGTACAACTATGTTTCTACACTCAACATTAAACATGACTTTCTGTGAGGAGATGTGACAGTACATGTACAACTATGTTTCTACACTCAACATTAAACATGACTGTCTGTGTGGAGATGTGACAGTAAATGTACAACCCTGTTTCTACACTCAACATTAAACATGACTGTCTGCATGGAGATGTGA
>NW_013724893.1:0-294 GCF_000517525.1 Limulus polyphemus | reverse complement strand
AAGACGTTAATAAAATAAACATTTACCGTTCATTATGAATCAATATACATTATTTCCTCATTAAATATACACTATTAAGTCCCGATAAATATATGTGAAAGAAACGAATACAACAGAATATACATTTGAATACATCTCCAAGTTTCATGTTTAAAAGCCGTTAAAAACTTTATTGTTTAATTAGTGTGTTGATGTATGTTGCTGATAAAAAACAGATCATTGATAGAATGTGGATATCTGTTACCTATCTGTAGCATCTTGTGATGCTGCATTGTTTTGAGAAGATGGAACTCA
>NW_013724892.1:0-267 GCF_000517525.1 Limulus polyphemus | reverse complement strand
AACCGTACGAAAACGTGTATGTGTCTTCAAAACTGAACGCGTTTCTCGGCGATTTGTCGAATATTTGTTCATTATTGTAAGTTCGTGTGTCGTGTAGGGTTAAAAAGGGGTTTGTTTATTTCTTAGATGTATCCATATTATCTTCTTCTGGACATAAGAAACCGAAGTTTATAACGAGATTTTACTGTCGTAATCAATTTAGTGCAAACATAACAAGCTTATAACGTCAAATGACACACAAAAAAACAACAAATTAGCACGGTAGTA
>NW_013724891.1:0-294 GCF_000517525.1 Limulus polyphemus | reverse complement strand
AGATCTTCTCCCACAGAATCAATTCGCGCCTACACAGACCAAAGAGATAAATATGTGCTCACCCACAGGCGCACTGCAAGTACGCACGTATATGTAGACGAATAAGTATATATATACTTTAGTTAAGTTGTTCTTCATACAAATGAACAACATTTGAAATTAACTGGAGCATATTCTAGGAGCATCATTGACGCACTGGATACAGTTGATGAATCAGTTTTATTGGCAATGTAAATCTATCTACAACTCGTGGAACATGAAATTTTCAAATTGTAAAAAATCGGAGTAATAATC
>NW_013724890.1:0-294 GCF_000517525.1 Limulus polyphemus | reverse complement strand
GTTTATTGAATCTTAAAAATATAGTGTACATCTGTTTATTGAATCTTAAAAATATTGTGTACATCTGTTTATTGAATCTTAAAAATACTGTGTACATCCATTTATTGAATCTTAAAAACACTGTGTACATATATTTATTGAATCTTAAAAATATTGTGTACATCCATTTATTGAATCTTAAAAATATTGTGTACATCTTTTTATTGAATCTTAAAAACATTGTGTACATCTGTTCATTGAATCTTAAAAACATTGTGTACATCTGTTTATTGAATCTTAAAAATATTGTATACG
>NW_013724889.1:0-294 GCF_000517525.1 Limulus polyphemus | reverse complement strand
AAGATTACAACAAACCCGTATAATGGGCTGGCCATGGGCTCACCATTATATGCTGTCCGAGCTTCTCTAGTAATGGAGACATTTGAAGAAGAATATTACAGAGGCATCATAAGCAAACACTCGATTTGATTGAGAAACGTGGCCGAATGCCAAAAGGGGGAAACGTTACCGAGACCAGTGACCCCTGAGAATTCGCTAAATTACTCAAATCATGGAATAGCTCTGCCTTTCGTGGTGCCAATCTAAACATTCATGTCTCTAGGAACGACAGCCGGCCCTTTCGTGGTGCCAACC
>NW_013724888.1:0-294 GCF_000517525.1 Limulus polyphemus | reverse complement strand
TGATGCATAAGCAGCATACTATTGCTAAAAAACTAAATGATATACATCGAGTGGAAAATATTTCACTGTATGTAACAAAAGAAACCAAAATGAGATCTGACTTGGTTAATCAAAGACAGCAAATACTACATGGCATTTCAAAAAACCGTCATCTAGCGCATAACACTGTTATTAGAGACAACGAAGACGATGAGGTTAAGATATTTGAATACACCGAAAATTACTATTTCCAACAAAATTCAGCCCAAAGTGTACTTTTCTCTAGTTGTTTTGTTTTTCTTCTTATTCCAGTTC
>NW_013724887.1:0-294 GCF_000517525.1 Limulus polyphemus | reverse complement strand
ACAAAAATAGTAGATTGGTGTATCAAGCAGTTGGCCAAAGAGATTTTGTACGAAAACAGATATTGGTATTCTTTCATGCCTATACAAAAATAAACGCCTAAAAATAATTGTATAACGACGATTTTTAATGGATTGTGGAATAGCTTTAAAGAAGAAATCAACGCCCGCGCTATAGCAAGCACTAAAAATAAAGCGTTCTGGATACAATACTTAGCACAATTTTTAACGCTCATGAAACATGTGTTGCTGGTATGATAAGTCTTTCATTTACTGTCGTAGCTAAAGAGAAAATAC
>NW_013724886.1:0-294 GCF_000517525.1 Limulus polyphemus | reverse complement strand
CGAGCTTTCCCTAGTGTTAACTCATAATTCGGAGAAGGTATCTTAATAGTACTTGGTTTTATCGTTGTTTCTTTCTTCGTGATTTCTAGTTCCTTGAAAGCCTCAGGCCTGTTTTAAATGTTGGGGTTACTTCTCCAGTATCAATTTTATGAGATATTTTATTTATTTGACTCAAGTATAAGATCTGCTTACTTCATGGACATCACTTGTTTTACTTGTGAAGGAGAAGAAGAGTGATTGATCCACAAGGTTTTGCACAATAAAAAGGTGAATGAAGTCAGAAAGAAGGATGTC
>NW_013724885.1:0-294 GCF_000517525.1 Limulus polyphemus | reverse complement strand
CCAAATAACACTAGTAACTAACAGAAACTTAGGCGGTTATGTTAGCCTAGTAAGTGACAGGAAATGCTGTTTTCGGTTATGTTAACTAGTAAGTGTCAGGAAATGCTGTTTTCGGGACCGTCTAAACAAATAACACTAGTAACTAATAGAAATTTAGGCGTTATGTTAGCTAGTAAGTGTCAGGAAATGCTGTTTTCGGTACCGTATGATCAAATAACACTAGTAACTAATAGAAATTTAGGCGTTATGTTAGCTAGTAAGTGACAGGAAATGCTGTTTTCGGTACCGTATGAT
>NW_013724884.1:0-294 GCF_000517525.1 Limulus polyphemus | reverse complement strand
ACAACTCTATTCAATTATGTAATAGGTTATTGGGTCCATTTAGATGACCATTCGAGACTATAACCTGAAAGTGGACCAACACTTACGTTTTCCTTAACCTTCAGTGCAACTAAATAAAACTTCTCAGCAGTCTTATGGTCACCTCGATCAAGGTGGACATTAGCCATTGCATGTAAGGTCCGTCCGACCTGTAGAAGGAAATATATTTTCTAGAAACTGAACTTCAACATTATTAACATGTTCTGCTTGAATTAAGTGTAAAAATGTGTTTACTTTCACCTTAAGAGCTGTAAT
>NW_013724883.1:0-294 GCF_000517525.1 Limulus polyphemus | reverse complement strand
TATTCTGAAAAATATGGTAGTTTCAAGGGATGGCTTGAAGCTTGTGAGCCATTGTCAATTTAAAATCTTCATTTATTAATTTGTTAAAAGAATTAGTCAGGAGATATTTTCAGGTTCATTGCAAAGGTTATATGGGTCAGAAGATTCTACTTTGTAACCAGTAACTAACCATAGTCTTTTGGTAGATTTTCAAATGGTATTGTTCCAGAGTTTGTTGCAATCATAAATGTTCTGCTATGAAAATGTTTCCATCATATACCAATCTTGCTATGTGAATATTGTATTATTTATCTT
>NW_013724882.1:0-294 GCF_000517525.1 Limulus polyphemus | reverse complement strand
TAAGTTATGCTCGAGTATCATGCCTCATGCTCGATCGTGATTAAGTTATGCTCGAGTATCATGCCTCATGCTCGATCGTGATTAAGTTATGCTCGAGTATCATGCCTCATGCTCGATCGTGATTAAGTTATGCTCGAGTATCATGCCTCATGCTCGATCGTGATTAAGTTATGCTCGAGTATCATGCCTCATGCTCGATCGTGATTAAGTTATGCTCGAGTATCATGCCTCATGCTCGATCGTGATTAAGTTATGCTCGAGTATCGTGTAACATACTCGGTCGTGATTAAGTTA
>NW_013724881.1:0-294 GCF_000517525.1 Limulus polyphemus | reverse complement strand
CACGGCGGTCTCACCAAACTATGAGAGGCAGTGTCTTCTCAGGAGGGGCACAATCTGAAACTGAAGAGAGAATAATGAGTCTCTCGCTCAGTAAGTGAAACAACTCGTCATTAACACTTACACAATCAAAATGGCCACTTTCAATAGAACACTACAATGCCTCCTCTCGAGAAAGAACACTGCCCTCAGTGTTCCCAAACACAACCACGGGAACCTCACACAATACAATCCTGCTGCCCTATTTAGCGTGATCTCACTGCACGCTCACTACCACCACTACTACACCTGGCAGCC
>NW_013724880.1:0-294 GCF_000517525.1 Limulus polyphemus | reverse complement strand
ATGGAATAATGCCGGATAAGTGTCCATATCAGTCCAAGAATTAGCTTCAACTTACAGTCCACAATATCAGTACTGTCTGTAAAACATGGAATAATGCCGGATAAGTGTCCATATCAGTCCAAGAATTAGCTTCAATTTGCAGTCCACAATATCAGTACTGTCTGTAAAACAATGTTATTAGTCACAACAAAGAATACTTGACCTTACGCTTAACTGGTTTAACGAAATATTCGATATCATAAAAAAGCAAAGTTTGACACATAAATTTGTAGCTTCATGTTCAAGTTGAGAAAA
>NW_013724879.1:0-294 GCF_000517525.1 Limulus polyphemus | reverse complement strand
CTCAGCTGGAAAAGTTCAGTGATTTTTATTTCTTGGCCAGGTATAATTAGCTCAGCTGGAAAAGTTCAGTGATTTTTATTTCTTGGCCAGGTATAATTAGCTCAGCTGGAAAATTTAAGTTTCAGTATTGAAACTTGAAGAAAGAACCTCTCATTCGGTTATTTTCTGGTAGTAACCACTTATATAAAAACTTGAAGAAAGAACCTTTCAGTCAGTTGCTTTCTGGTAGTAACTACTTATATAAAAGCTTGAAGAAAGAACCTTTCAGTCAGTTAATTTCTAGTAACCACTTAT
>NW_013724878.1:0-294 GCF_000517525.1 Limulus polyphemus | reverse complement strand
ATACCATAGCTCTAACTGTGACCTCAACAGATACTATATTTGTGATTTTGGATTCAACAGCTATCCATATCTTTAATTAGTTACTAACTGTTACTTACTGCTGTGTCAATAGTTAATTTTGTGTATAGTGTTAAATGAACAGTAAAACATTAATGTAATGGACCAATTCAAAATAGAAACTGTAAAATACTTAGCTAAAATGACAAAAGTAAATATGGTGCTGCTTTTAAAATTATAATACATACAGTAATAAAATACTGTCTGTGTTGAACAGATAATACACACAGTAATAAA
>NW_013724877.1:0-294 GCF_000517525.1 Limulus polyphemus | reverse complement strand
TCAGTGTACCCCGACTTAGAATCCTTTCTATTCCAGTAGTGTCCAGTGTACCCCGACATAGAATCCTTTTTATTCTAGTAGTGGTCAGTATTCCCTGTTTTAGAATCCTTTCTGTTCTAGTAGTGGTCAGTGTACCCCGACTTAGAATCCTTTCTGTTCTAGTAGTGGTCAGTGTACCCCGACTTAGAATCATTTATATTCTAGTAGTGGTCAGTGTACCCCGACTTAGAATCCTTTCTATTCTAGTAGTGGTCAGTGTACCCCGACTTAGAATCCTTTCTATTCTAGTAGTGT
>NW_013724876.1:0-294 GCF_000517525.1 Limulus polyphemus | reverse complement strand
GAAACTTAGTAGCATTCAGAGCGCTACGTTGTTAAATACTAGCAGCATTCAGAGCGTTACGTTGTTAAATACTAGCAGCATTCAGAGCGTTACGTTGTTGAAACTTAGTAGCATTCAGAGCGTTACGTTGTTAAATACTAGCAGCATTCAGAGCTTTACGTTGTTAAATACTAGCAGCATTCAGAGCTTTACGTTGTTAAATACTAGCAGCATTCAGAGCTTTACGTTGTTAAATACTAGCAGCATTCAGAGCGCTACGTTGTTAAATACTAGCAGCATTCAGAGCTTTACGTT
>NW_013724875.1:0-294 GCF_000517525.1 Limulus polyphemus | reverse complement strand
TGAGTAGTTATTAGATTATTTTACTGGTAATATTTTGTGTGAACTCTATTAACTGAGTAGTTATTAGGTTATTTTACTGGTAATATTTTGTGTGAACTCTATTAACTGAGTAGTTATTAGGTTATTTTACTGGTGACATTTTGTGTGAAGTCTACTAACTGAGTAGTTATTAGGTTATTTTACTGGTGACATTTTGTGTGAACTCTATTAACTGAGTAGTTATTAGGTTATTTAACTGGTGACATTTTGTGTGAACTCTATTAACTGAGTAGTTATTAGGTTATTTTACTGGTG
>NW_013724874.1:0-294 GCF_000517525.1 Limulus polyphemus | reverse complement strand
TGGGATTGACCGTCACATTATAACGCCCCCACGGCTGAAAGGGCGAGCATGTTTGGTGGGACGGGGATGCGATAAGCCCTTATGTAGCTTTATGCGAATGCCCCAAACAAACAAACCAAACTATCTATATATGTATCTATCAATTCTACCTTGTGTATAGAAGCACATTATGCTAATATAATAATCAATTGGTAAAGAACGATTTAGAAGCATAATGAAGTTTCATTTTGGGGGGAACATGATCATAATACATGTTGCGACAGAACATTTATCTGTCTTCTTTGGGTATGAAAC
>NW_013724873.1:0-294 GCF_000517525.1 Limulus polyphemus | reverse complement strand
GGACTCGTGGACTCCATTGGCATATACACACAGATGTTCAGTCGCCCGATTGCAGAGCTACCGCCAATGTTCAACATGAACTTTATGAAGCTCACATGCATCATTGATTCTGATTCCAACTACAATAGCAATAACAGTCGTGAATCAAATACAACTCATCCCCCAATTCCAAAAAAACTCAAGTCCACATTGGAGGTGTTGATGGCCAAGTCAAGTCCAGTGTTTCCTGATATTAAAACCACCAGGTACTGAATTGTTATCTTGACCAACAATGGGCAATTTACTGCCAGATAT
>NW_013724872.1:0-294 GCF_000517525.1 Limulus polyphemus | reverse complement strand
TAGTCCTGTGGAGTTTTGCGACTATTGTACAGGTTCTGTGGAGTTTTGCAATTATTGTACAGGTTGTTCTGTGGAGTTTTGTGACTGTTGTATAGGTTGTTCTGTTGAGTTTTGCGACTGTTGTACAGGTTGTTCAGTGGAGTTTTGCAACTATTGTACAGGTTGTTCTATGGAGTTTTGCGACTGTGGTACAGGTTGTTCTGTGGAGTTTTGCAACTATTGTACACATTATTCTGTGGAGTTTTGCGACTGTTGTACAGGTTGTTCTGTGGAGTTTTGCGACTGTTGTACAGG
>NW_013724871.1:0-294 GCF_000517525.1 Limulus polyphemus | reverse complement strand
CTTAACGTTCTAAGGTATTGAACCCAGGGCTGTTTCTCCATAGTTATCATTGAAGGCTTAACGTTCTATGGTCTTGAACCCAGGGCTATTTTTCATGTTATCATTGAAGGCTTAACGTTCTAAGGTTTTGAATCCAGGGCTGTTTCTTCATGTTATCATTGAAGGCTTAACGTTCTAAGGTATTGAACCCAGGGCTGTTTCTCCATGTTATCATTGAAGGCTTAACGTTCTAAGATATTAAACCCAGGGCTATTTTTCATGTTATCATTGAAGGCTTAACGTTCTAAGGTCTTG
>NW_013724870.1:0-294 GCF_000517525.1 Limulus polyphemus | reverse complement strand
AAATTATCACAAGCCTTAACCTGAGCACATAAGTCTGAAGGTGTGTTTCCTTCAAAACTTAAGATCTCCATTTCTAAGTGTATCTTATGTTTAGTAATGGATATATCAGTATCAAAGTTTCTTATAAAATCTTTCCATTTGTCTCTAAGTCTGTTTGCTTACAGATATAAAACAAATGTTCAAGTTTGAGATCTCTAGTTTATACTTGAACACTATACTTTCATAATGTTTTAACACAATACTTGTTATAGAACTTAAGTTACTCTTCTAAACTTTATTCCATTTATTATTTAA
>NW_013724869.1:0-294 GCF_000517525.1 Limulus polyphemus | reverse complement strand
GTGTATAATAACGTTTATAGTTATCGTGTAGTTCAGTTTATTTGTTACGGTATATAACAACGTTTATAGTTATCGTGTAGTTCAGTTTATTTGTTACGGTATATAACAACGTTTATAGTTATCGTGTAGTTCAGTTTATTTGTTACAGTATATAACAACGTTTATAGTTATCGTGTAGTTCAGTTTATTTGTTACAGTATATAACAACGTTTATAGTTATCGTGTAGTTCAGTTTATTTGTTACAGTATATAATAACGTTTATAGTTATCGTGTAGTTCAGTTTATTTGTTACA
>NW_013724868.1:0-294 GCF_000517525.1 Limulus polyphemus | reverse complement strand
GGGTCAGTATTAAGATTTCACTCGAATCTAACAGGGAAAATTTCTTTCTCTGTAATAATATATTTTCAAGACAACCAAAAGCTTATTAACTGGGGCATTCGTGAATAGCAAAGCAATGCCAAAAGAAGCTAATTTATGACTCACAATTTTTTCCCTGTGATTTTGTTAAGAAAACTAGACGACTTTTTTACAGTGTACTTATGAAAGATAGTTAAAAACGAACATTTTTAACAAATACATTTTTCCAAAGGATGGAACGATAAGCCTCTGTTATCCACAATTGGAAAAATAGGA
>NW_013724867.1:0-294 GCF_000517525.1 Limulus polyphemus | reverse complement strand
AAAAAAACTTTTACTTAAAAAGGCAAACCTTCTTATTTCTAAATCTACAAAAAAATGATTACACTTCTTTAAAACTGTCAAAAATGAATTTACATTTTTTCCAGTTATGCACCTCATAAAAATTAATTACTAATTATCACATGTACCAGATTATTCCATGTTAATTGTGTGGAAACATTGTAGTGTGGCGTGTGCTATAATTTTCAGTTCCATACTTAACTGTTTATACTTTTTAACTCAAGCATACGGGAGATCTCCTTTATTTATGTATAATATATATAAAGTCACTCTTAT
>NW_013724866.1:0-294 GCF_000517525.1 Limulus polyphemus | reverse complement strand
CACTATGTTAGTTACAGAAGTAGAGATAAAGAGATGTAGTTTACTGTATTAGTTACAAAAGTAGAAATACAGATATGTAGTTTACTGTGTTAGTTACAAAAGTAGAGATACAGAGATGTAGTTTATTGTGTTAGTTACAAAACTAGAGATACAGAGACGTAGTTTACTGCGTTAGTTACAAAAGTAGAAATACAGAGATGTAGTTTACTGTGTTAGTTACAAAACTAGAGATACAGAGATGTAGTTTACTGCGTTAGTTACAAAAGTAGAGATATAGAGACGTAATTTACAGCG
>NW_013724865.1:0-294 GCF_000517525.1 Limulus polyphemus | reverse complement strand
ATATATTATTAGGGGTTATTAGGTTGATATATTCTTGATGACCAGAAATCCATATATATTATTAGGGTTATTAGGTTGATATATTCTTGATGACTAGAAATCCATATACATTATTAGAGTTATTAGGTTGGTATATTCTTGATGACCAGAAATCCATATATATTATTAGGGTTATTAGGTTGATATATTCTTGATGACTAGAAATCCATATATATTATTAGGTAGATATATTCTAGATGACTAGAAATCCATATATATTATTAGGGTTATTAGGTTGATATATTCTTGATGACC
>NW_013724864.1:0-294 GCF_000517525.1 Limulus polyphemus | reverse complement strand
ATAGCAATGATTTACAAGTGGAGTCTGTGTATCTTTTATACAAGTTTCTGTACTAATTGTGATAGCAATGATTTACAAGTGGAGTCTGTGTATCTTTTATACAAGTTTCTGTACTAATTGTGGTACCAATGATTTACAAGTGGAGTCGGTGTATCTTTTATACAAGTTTCTGTACTAATTGTGATAGCAATGATTTACAAGTGGAGTCTGTGTATCTTTGATACAAGTTTCTGTACTAATTGTGATAGCAATGATTTACAAGTGGAGTCTGTGTATCTTTGATACAAGTTTCTG
>NW_013724863.1:0-294 GCF_000517525.1 Limulus polyphemus | reverse complement strand
AATAAAAATACAATATGAAACCTGGGAACAAAGTTAAACAACACTAGTGAATTATTTAACTTATAAAGAGACACTGAACTAGCTTTCTTATAAATGTATCTAGGTACCACAACGATAACTTGTTAGAATTAATATTTTCCAACGTAAACAGTCGCAGTCTTCGTGCGATCCTCGAATACAACACGAGTTTTTCAGTTAATATCCAATTAATGTTGTTCTTTACCATAATGATTATAATCTATGTGTCCACACTGTTCTAAAAACAATGATTTGATAACTCTTGATTGTGGAACT
>NW_013724862.1:0-294 GCF_000517525.1 Limulus polyphemus | reverse complement strand
GTTTGAATTATTAATATATATATATATTGAGGTTTATTTCAGATTACAAGATTTTCAATACTTTAAGTGTTCTTCATTATATGAAAATGTATTTCACCTGATTGAAACTTTATGGGTTCATATAAGCCTCAACATCCACTTTAAGAATTAGTCTGAAAATCTGTTTTTATATTATCAAATCGTACTTACTAAAATACTCAATATTATAAAACACT
Source organism: Limulus polyphemus (assembly GCF_000517525.1). Classification (NCBI taxonomy): domain Eukaryota; kingdom Metazoa; phylum Arthropoda; class Merostomata; order Xiphosura; family Limulidae; genus Limulus; species Limulus polyphemus. Next base: position 79 of record NW_013724862.1, on the reverse strand, counting down.
TTCACACATGATTATTTAAATTTCGTTGTAACATTCTTTTAAAGGATAATAATATGAACAGTTCCATCCTTTACAATCA
>NW_013724861.1:0-294 GCF_000517525.1 Limulus polyphemus | reverse complement strand
GGTATAAGACAACTGCAGGTAGACAATTGAAGGTATGGTACAACTGCCGGTAGACAATTGAAGGTATAGTACAACTGCCGGTGAATAATTGACGGTATAGGACAATTGACGGTATAAGACAACTGCAGGTAGACAATTGAAGGTATAGTACAACTGCCGGTAGACAATTGACGGTATAAGACAACTGCAGGTAGACAATTGAAGGTATAGTACAACTGCCGGTAGACAATTGACGGTATAGGACAACTGCCGGTAGACAATTGACGGTATAAGACAACTGCCAGTGGACAATTG
>NW_013724860.1:0-294 GCF_000517525.1 Limulus polyphemus | reverse complement strand
AAATTAAAAATTCTTTATCTTTACACAATCATAAGATTTATGTGATTAATATATAAAGTATTTTATTACAATTTATATTATAGAAATAATGTATATCAAGCTGAATCAATCTCAGTCAATGTATACTATCATTCATTAGGTAACTGAAATTAATTTCGCTAATTAATTATATTCGCTACAAGAGAGCAGTATTAGGCTTAATGTGATTTTATTACTACTTTTGTTTTTATTTGCACCATTAGACTCTAAGAAGAAAAGTATATAATAATATTTCAACCACCTTATGTCCAACGT
>NW_013724859.1:0-294 GCF_000517525.1 Limulus polyphemus | reverse complement strand
CAGTTCTCACTGTTCTATACTATAACTTGTGTACTACTTTACTACACCGTGCTTCAGTTGTCTCCTCTAACCCAACAGTTACCTATATGTCAACAGTGATATGTGTCAGTTCTCACTGTTCTATACTATAACTTGTATACTACTTTACCACACCATGCTTCAGTTCTCTCCTCTAACACAACAGTGACCTATGTATATGTCAACAGTAATGTGTGTCAGTTCTCACTGTTCTATACTATAACGTGTATACTACTTTACTGAACCGTGCTTCAGTTCTCTACTCTAACACAACGG
>NW_013724858.1:0-294 GCF_000517525.1 Limulus polyphemus | reverse complement strand
TTAAATGATGAACACAGGAACCACACCAGACGTTTAATTAGTTGATAAGGTGGAGTGTGTATGAGTATTCAGGACACAGCTATTTGATGAACTTTGGAACTACACCTTATTCTTCTTAAACCTCTCCATAAGGGTCACAGGGTCAAAGGCCATGCCATTTTGTTTGTTGACTCATATTCAAAATTTTATTGAACTTCTGTTTCATGTATTTATGTCAATAAGTTTGGTATCAAACTGTAGATTATATTTAGTATTATATATTATTTAATTTCTTAATTTAAAAGTGTATATTAA
>NW_013724857.1:0-294 GCF_000517525.1 Limulus polyphemus | reverse complement strand
CAAATATTATAGACGAGTACACATCTTAAGGAATGTAATGTAGCAAATAAAGTACACTTCTTAAGGAATGTAATGTAGCAAATATTATAGACGAGTACACATCTTAAGGAATGTAATGTAGCAAATATTATAGACGAGTACACATCTTAAGGAATCTAATGTAGCAAATTTCTGCTCCAATCTTGGCTGGAATTCAAATATTATAGACGAGTACACATCTTAAGGAATCTAATGTAGCAAATATTATAGACAAGTACACTTCTTAAAAAATGTAATGTAGCAAATATTATAGAC
>NW_013724856.1:0-294 GCF_000517525.1 Limulus polyphemus | reverse complement strand
TGGCATTATACCAGTGGCAGTGGTTTGTGACATTATACCAATGGCAGTGGTTTGTGCCATTATACCAGTGGCAGTGGTTTGTGCCATTATACCAGTGGCAGTGGTTTGTGACATTATACCAGTGGTAATGGTTTGTGGCATTATACAAGTGGCAGTGGTTTGTGACATTATACCAGTGGCAGTGGCATTATACCAGTGGCAGTGGTTTGTGACATTATACCAATGGCAGTGGTTTGTGACATTATACCAGTGGCAGTGGCATTATGCCAGTGGCAGTGGTTTGTGACATTATAC
>NW_013724855.1:0-294 GCF_000517525.1 Limulus polyphemus | reverse complement strand
GTTGTTAGTGTCTACATACATTTTTCATTAGTATTGTTGTTAGTGTCTACATACATCTCATTAATATTGTTGTCAGTGTATACATACATCTTTCATTATTATTGTTGTTAGTGTCTACATACATCTCATTAATATTGTTGTTTGTGTATACATACATCTTTCATTAATATTGCTGTCAGTGTCTACATACATTTTTCATTAGTATTGTTGTTTGTGTGTACATACATCTCATTAATATTGTTGTTAGTGTCTACATACATCTCATTAATATTGTTGTTTGTGTATACATACATA
>NW_013724854.1:0-294 GCF_000517525.1 Limulus polyphemus | reverse complement strand
TAAAGTGTAGTAAGCTAATATCCGTTACTTGTTTCTTTATTGTAAAGTGTAGTAAGCTAATATCCGTTACTTGTTTCCTTATTATAAAGTGTAGTAAGCTAATATCCGTTACTTGTTTCCTTATTATAAAGTGTAGTAAGCTAATATCCGTTACTTCTTTCTTTATTGTAAAGTGTAGAAAGCTAATATCCGTTACTTATTTCTTTATTGTAAAGTGTAGTAAGCTAATATCCGTTACTTGTTTCCTTATTATAAAGTGTAGTAAGCTAATATCCGTTACTTATTTCTTTATTG
>NW_013724853.1:0-294 GCF_000517525.1 Limulus polyphemus | reverse complement strand
TTTCCGTATCACCCGAACAAAATTCGGCAATTGTTACGGTATCACCACAACTTAATTTGACACTTGTTACTAGCACCATAACGACACTTAACACTTATTACCGCATCAGCAAATGATGATTTGACACTCGTAACAGTATGCATCAGCAATGTTTCTGTTGTACATTGCATTGCTACCAATTCTACTTAAAATTATCTTTTGTGCAGTTTTGTTTAGTTTATGCAGTATACATATATATATATATATATATATATATACAGTCTTTGTTTTGTTTGTTTACTAAATTAACTAGTT
>NW_013724852.1:0-294 GCF_000517525.1 Limulus polyphemus | reverse complement strand
AAAGTAAAGTAAATGAAGTTCAAGTTACATTCAAAATATACTATAACGATAACGAAACATTTGTTCTTCATTTTTGTACTTTCTTGGGATTTATACAAACAACTAATGATGTACCCTTTGTGTGTTATTTGTTTTTAATTAAGCTATACAATGATCTATATATACTGTACTGCAGATTTATCGTTATGCCAATGGGAGTAGCTCCAAATTTGAAAAATAGGTAGCACACAGTAGGACCAAAAACAATAAGAACAGTAAGAACACTAAGTAAGCTAAGAACAGTACGGTTCTTAT
>NW_013724851.1:0-294 GCF_000517525.1 Limulus polyphemus | reverse complement strand
CTAAACAGAATACCAGTTCATTAGTAACTGGTAATACATATAGTAAACAGAATACCAGTTCATAAGTAACTGGTAATACATATACTAAACAGAATACGGTTCATTAGTAACTAGTAATACATATAGTAAACAGAATACCAGTTCATTAGTAACTGGTAATACATAGACTAAACAGAATACCAGTTCATTAGTAACTGGTAATACATAGACTAAACAGAATACCAGTTCTTTAGTAACTGGTAATACATATAGTAAACAGAATACCACTTCATAAGTAACTGGTAATACAAATAG
>NW_013724850.1:0-294 GCF_000517525.1 Limulus polyphemus | reverse complement strand
TAATATATTCAGTTATCACTACTGTAACTACTCCTATAATATATTCAGTTATCACTACTGTAACTACTTCTATAATACATTCAGTTATCACTACTGTAACTACTTCTAAAGTATACAAGAAAGTCAAGACTACAAAAACTGTTACTCCTTTTATAATATATTCAGTTATCACTGCTGTAACTAATTTTATAATATATTCCATTATCACTGCTGTAACAACTTTTATAATATATTCAATTATCACTGCTGTAACTACTCCTATAATATATTCAGTTACTACTGCTGTAACTAATT
>NW_013724849.1:0-294 GCF_000517525.1 Limulus polyphemus | reverse complement strand
ACGTTAAGTCTGAAAACAGCTCTTTCATGCTACAGAGCGATATGTTACGTTAAGTCTGAAAAAAAAACAGCTCTTTCATGCTACAGAGCGATTTGTCTCGTTAAGTAAAAAAAACAAAAAAACAGCTCTTTCATGCTACAGAACGTCATGTCCTGTTAAGTCTGAAAAAACAGCTATTTCATGCTACAGAGCGTTATGTCTCGTTAAGTCTAAAAAACAGTGCTTTCATGCTACAGAGCGTTATGTCACGTTAAGTCTGAAAAAAAAACCTTTCATGCTACAGAGCGATATGTC
>NW_013724848.1:0-294 GCF_000517525.1 Limulus polyphemus | reverse complement strand
GGTATGATTAGATAATATGTGAAGGTATGATTAGATAATATGTGAAGGTATGATTAGATAATATGTGAAGGTATGATTAGATAATATGTGAAGGTATGATTAGATAATATATGGAGGTATGATTAGATAATATATGGAGGTATGATTAGATAATATATGGAGGTATGATTAGATAATATATGAAGGATAGGTTAGATAATATATGAAGGTATGATTAGATAATATATGGAGGTATGATTAGATAATATGTGAAGGTATGATTAGATAATATGTGAAGGTATGATTAGATAATAT
>NW_013724847.1:0-294 GCF_000517525.1 Limulus polyphemus | reverse complement strand
ATTGTTTTCCTACATTATTTATTTATATATATATATATATATATATAATGTCCGTTAGAGGGCGTACAAAAGCGAACGACGCGTAACAACGAATTCGAAGCTGTTTCATTCTCTCGTCATTGTTATTCTTCGTGTGCCGGTAATTTAAATTTTATTGTTCGGCTTTTAGCAGTTAGGCTTTGTGGTGACTAGTATCATCGATGTTGATCATAAATAGTAACAGAAAATATTTTGACAGCATGTATTTGTTTTTGTTTACATTTATAGTAGTGTTAAATTTTAAATTATTCTAAC
>NW_013724846.1:0-294 GCF_000517525.1 Limulus polyphemus | reverse complement strand
TCCCATATGGTGTTAGGGTAGAGAAAATAACTGAAGCAAACTTATAAAATGATTCAGGAGATTCTGTAGGTTATCCATATAAAATTTAAAAAACTGCAAAAGGAAATAAAATACCTTTAGCTTAACAATAAAGAGAAATACTTAGGTGTTTATAATGTGACCACTTATAGCTTAATAATAGAAAGAAATACTTAGGTGTTTATAATGTGACCACTTATAGCTTAATAATAGAAAGAAGTATTAAGGTGTTTTTAATGTGACCACTGATAGCTTAATAATAGAGAGAAGTATTAA
>NW_013724845.1:0-294 GCF_000517525.1 Limulus polyphemus | reverse complement strand
ACTTTCAAACACATCTGTATATCCACTCACTTTCATACACACCTGTATATCCACTCACTTTCATACACACCTGTATATCCACTCACTTTCAAACACACCTGTATATCCACTCACTTTCAAACACACCTGTATATCCACTCACTTTCAAACACACCTGTATATCCACTCACTTTCAAACACATCTGTATATCCACTCACTTTCAAACACACCTGTATATCCACTCACTTTCATACACACCTGTATATCCACTCGCTTTCAAACCCACCTGTATATCCACTCGCTTTCATACACAC
>NW_013724844.1:0-294 GCF_000517525.1 Limulus polyphemus | reverse complement strand
AACATTTGTTTACAGCACTAAGATGCGCACACACACACACACACACACACACACACACACATATATATATATATAACATGTAAATATTAGACACCATTATTTCAATTATGATTAGGCTTTGATAATAAATAAATACTTGCTACTAGAAGAGAGGTTACCTACTAAGTTTCTTGTTACTAGAAGAGAGGCTACACACCAAGTTACTTGTTACTAGTAGAGAGGCTACACACCAAGTTACTTGCTACTCGAAGAGAGGCTACCCACCAAGTTACTTGCTACTCGAAGAGAGGCTAC
>NW_013724843.1:0-294 GCF_000517525.1 Limulus polyphemus | reverse complement strand
TGTATTATATTATTATAATAATGTCACGGGACAACAACTCTGTTACTTCTGTATTATATTATTATAATAATGTCATGGGACAACAACTCTACCACTTCTGTATTATATTATTATAATAATGTCAGGGGACAACAACTCTATTACTTCTGTATTATATTATTATAATAATGTCATGGGACAACAACTCTACCACTTCTGTATTATATTATTATAATAATGTCAGGGGACAACAACTCTACCACTTCTGTATTATATTATTATAATAATAATGTCACGGGACAACTCTATTACTCC
>NW_013724842.1:0-294 GCF_000517525.1 Limulus polyphemus | reverse complement strand
AAAAAAGTTAAAAAAAAAAAGAAGAGAGAGAGAGAAAAGGAGAGAGAGAGCACTTTTCAAGCATCCTAATTCAACCTTTTTGTTGTTGTTAGGGGAGTCTATGAGTTGTCTCCTGTATACATAAGGTAGAGCATCATAAGAACCAAACAGATCCTCTATTTATTAGTATTCAATTGGTCTTATAAACAATTTTTAAAGTCTAAGACTAAACAGGACATTCTTGTATATTATTATTTTACCCTTATGCCCCAGGTATCCTTTACTGTGCACAAGACAAGGTTTTTATTAAACTAC
>NW_013724841.1:0-294 GCF_000517525.1 Limulus polyphemus | reverse complement strand
AATAACTCAAGAAATAAATTGTGGATTAAAAAATGCCAAAGAACTGAACATAGCGTGTCACATGTTTACACATATTATTATATTTTTATTATAGAAAATCAATAAATAATTCTCATTTTAGACCCGAGTTAACTCGTGCACTTACAGTGAGATAATTTCTGACAATTAAACGGTAAGACTTAGCTGTGATCTAAACATTATCATACTTGTGTTTAAAACGTAGTGTGATAATTGAAAAATCTTAGAAGCCGGAAGTGTGTGTAAACCCACATTATCTAGTTGTTACATTCCGCC
>NW_013724840.1:0-294 GCF_000517525.1 Limulus polyphemus | reverse complement strand
TGTAACTAAGTTTCGTAGTAAGTTTAGGGTTGTCATCATATATGGTGTAACTAAGTTTCGTAGTAAGTTTAGGGTTGTCATCATATATGGTGTAACTAAGTTTTGTAGTAAGTTTAGGGTTGTCATCATATATGGTGTAACTAAGTATCGTAGTAAATTTAGGGTTGTCATCATACATGGTGTAACTAAGTTTTGTAGTAAATTTAGGGTTGTCATCATACATGGTGTAACTAAGTTTGGTAGTAAGTTTAGGGTTGTCATCATATATGGTGTAACTAAGTATTGTAGTAAGTT
>NW_013724839.1:0-294 GCF_000517525.1 Limulus polyphemus | reverse complement strand
AAACTCTCAGTTAACTGGAATTGATGGTAATAGATCTTAACAATTATTATACAAAATTGCCTTTTATTTCCCATTTTATTTTCTTAAAGTAAATGAATATCACTTAATTGCAAGGCCGACGCTAGGGGAGTGTTGGAGTGGGCCCTGCCCCCCCCCCCCCAAGTTTCACTCAAAAGTCATTCTCCCTAGCGGTTTAAAAACTCGTATTATCAATTTTATAAAATTATTATTATTTTTTTAATCGCTAAGAAAAGTCAACAAAATCTTTACTGCCCCCTTCCCTATCCAAGGGAG
>NW_013724838.1:0-294 GCF_000517525.1 Limulus polyphemus | reverse complement strand
GAATGCTTTTAGTATCGATTTGAATTGTTTCAGCTCTATTGACTGTTTTTAATATCGATTTTAATTGTTTCAACTCTGATGAATGTTTTTAGTATCGATTTTAATTGTTTCAGCTCTGATGACTGTTTTTAATATCGATTTTAATTGTTTCAGTTCTGATGAATGTTTTAGTATCGATTTTAATTGTTTCAGCTCTGATGAATGTTTTTAGTATCGATTTTAATTGTTTCAGCTCTGATGAATGTTTTAGTATCGATTTTAATTGTTTCAGTTCTGATGAATGTTTTTAGTATC
>NW_013724837.1:0-294 GCF_000517525.1 Limulus polyphemus | reverse complement strand
AATATGTCATTTGATAACATACCGCAAATATGTCATTTGATAACATATCACAACTATGTCATTTGATAACATACCACAACTATGTCATTTGATAACATATCACAAATATGTCATTTGATAACATACCACAACTATGTCATTTAACAACATACCACAACTATGTAATTTGATAACATACCGTAACTATGTCATTTGATAACATACCGTAACTATGTCAGTTGATAACATACCACAAATATGTCATTTGATAACATATCACAAATATGTCATTTGATAACATACCACAACTATGTC
>NW_013724836.1:0-294 GCF_000517525.1 Limulus polyphemus | reverse complement strand
AACAACGATATATACATATATGGTAAATAAAAACTTCTGAGTCAACATTTACAACGATATATATATGGTAATTATACCTTGTGATTAAAAATTCACAACGATATATATAAATGGTAAATAAAAACTTTGATTAAAAATTCAAATCGATATATATATATCGTAAATAAAAATTTCTGATTAAAAATTCACATGGATATATATATAGTAAACAAATTCTGAGTTAAAATTTACAACTATATATATATGGTAATTAAAACTTGTGAATAAACATTTAGATCGATATATATATATATA
>NW_013724835.1:0-294 GCF_000517525.1 Limulus polyphemus | reverse complement strand
GAACCGAACTTACTTCAAACGAGGTAGGGTGGAATGTTTCATTTCACTAACTATAATTTTGTTTGGATCGAACTTACTTAAAACAAGGTAGGGTGGAATGTTTCATTTCACTAACTGTATCGTTCAGTATCTTGTGACTCTCTCTCTCTCTTAGTGCTGCTTCTGGCAGGGTATTTTTTCACAGAGTAGGTCACGAGAGTACAACCTCATGTGATAATAAATTTACATAATCTTTTGCTACATTACTATTATCTGTACGTCACCACTAGGGAAGCTAGTGTCAGTTTCATCATA
>NW_013724834.1:0-294 GCF_000517525.1 Limulus polyphemus | reverse complement strand
ACACACACACACACACACACACACACACACACCGAAGTAAATAAAAAAAAAAACTTCCGCTTTTGAAAGTCTTCCAGGATATCGATTGTTTTTGTAAAAATTAGTTTCATTATATTGAAAACGGAAACACATTATATTGAAAACGGAAACACATAATATTGAAAACGGAAACACATTATATTGAAAACGGAAACACATTATATTGAAAACGGAAACACATTATATTTATTTCAAAATTATTACATCTAGGAGCAGATTAAAGAAATCCATCATTCATCAATATCTGATGTTCGG
>NW_013724833.1:0-294 GCF_000517525.1 Limulus polyphemus | reverse complement strand
GAGTAACAAACGGTCATCCTGTATATAAGGTTATGTTTATGTTATCTAAATCTAGACATAAGTAACAAGCAGTCCTCTTGTCTACAAGGTTATGTTTATGTTATCTAAATCTCGACATAAGTAATAAGCGGCCATCTTGTCTATAAGGTTATAATTATGTTATTTAAATCTCGACATAAGTAACAAGCAGTCATCCTGTCTTTAAGGTTATGTTTATGTAATCTAACTCTAGACATGAGTAACAAACAGTCGTTTTTACAAGGTTATGTTTATGTTATCTAAATCTAGACATAA
>NW_013724832.1:0-294 GCF_000517525.1 Limulus polyphemus | reverse complement strand
CGTCTCACCTGTAAATGATCGCTACTACATACATGATGGAAGTAGACCTAAGTACCTCTCATCTGTAAATGTTCGCTACTACATACATGATGGTAGTAGACCTAAGTACGTCTCACCCGTAAATGATCGCTACTACATACATGATGGAAGTAGACCTAAGTAACCTCTCACCTGTAAATGATCGCTACTACATACATGATGGAAGTAGACCTAAGTACCTCTCATCTCGATCATTTACAGGTGAGAGGTACTTAGGTCTACTTCCATCATGTATGTAGTAGTCGATCATTTACA
>NW_013724831.1:0-294 GCF_000517525.1 Limulus polyphemus | reverse complement strand
TATGACAGTACACAGTATGTAATCTGTCTCTTGATAGTACATAGTATGTAATATATGTCTTTATGAGATAAACGGTATGATAAATCTGTGTCTGCTATGACATACACTGTATTGTAAATCTGTTCTATGACAGGACACAGTATGTAATCTGTGTCTCTATGACAGTACACAGTATGATAATCCTGTATCTCTATGACAGGACACAGTATGTAATCTGTGTCTTATGATAGTACACAGTATCATAATCTATGACTGTATGATAGTACACAGTATCGTAATCTGTGTCTCTATGAC
>NW_013724830.1:0-294 GCF_000517525.1 Limulus polyphemus | reverse complement strand
CCTTTAAAACAATTACACGTTATGCACCTTGAATGATTAAAAGTACGTATATAAGGTTTTAGAAAGTAGAAAATGTTTGAACTTTTTTTTTTCATTTTAAAATACGAGATTAACAATATTTATTTCTATCCCTATATTTATATCTAAAATAAATTATTTTTAGAATTATGCTCTCAGCAGTCTGAGGACTCATACCACTAAACTCTGGGTGTCGATACCTGTGGTTGCCATAGCACAGATAACTCACTGCGTAGCTTTGTGCTTAACAATATATAAACAAACAATGTTTGGAAT
>NW_013724829.1:0-294 GCF_000517525.1 Limulus polyphemus | reverse complement strand
GGTTTCAGAGAATTCCACACCTCATTGTTAAACAAATGTTTAAACAATTCTATGTATGTTCTATATCGAATATATGTTCATATTTAGTAAATATTACTTTACATGTATCGGTGTATATGTCCTTTATTTGATGCAAATTGACTTTTTTTTGCAACGGGATTTAATTTTTCATCAGATGTGCAAATACTAAACGTTTCATCTTTAGTCATTTCATCCACAAGAAACAAGTTTTGCTTATAAATATGAGCAACTAAAGTTTGAAGAAAGAAGTGTTGAAATGCCGGTGTAAGCAAC
>NW_013724828.1:0-294 GCF_000517525.1 Limulus polyphemus | reverse complement strand
CTATCAGTGATATTGAAATAATTGCTTGTCACACATAAAGGAAAGCAACAATTACTCAATTATTTCAATATCACTGATCTTGTCACGCATAAAGGAAAGCAACAATTAATCGATTATTTCAATATCACTGCTCTTGTCATACATAAAGGAAAGCAATAATTACTCATTATTTCAATATCACTGATCTTGTCACGCATAAAGGAAAGCAACAATTACTCAATTATTTCAATATCACTGATCTTGTCACACATAAAGGAAAGCAACAATTACTCAATTATTTCAATATCACTGATC
>NW_013724827.1:0-294 GCF_000517525.1 Limulus polyphemus | reverse complement strand
CTACAGGTCATTAGCTGATCTGCTAACAGGAGGGAAAAGCTGACTTTTTCTGGATGTCAGAATGAGGGGAATGTTTAATTTATGTGGGAGTGCCCATCAGAAACAAATACATTATTTGACTGATGCAAAGAAGTCATATAATAAATAGAAATTGGGTGTCTCATAATGAGGGTCATGAATTGTGTCCCCCACTGTAATTCGACTATGCATCTAGCTGATAAATAAAGATATTAAAATATGGAATGCAGGACTTGTGGAAGGAAAAGGCATTATTGCAATTGCCTGTAAGAATGG
>NW_013724826.1:0-294 GCF_000517525.1 Limulus polyphemus | reverse complement strand
CAGCTACCGAGTCACAGCACACCATCGCAGAACCTACAGAGTCACCCGATTTTGAACCATCTGTGTAAATAGGGAGAGAAGAATGGCTCGAAAGATGTTCGGCAAAAAGAAGACGGTACTTCCAATCGGGAGTATCCGCCTTCTTCAGATGACTCAAGGAAAAGTCACAGGAAGGGATGGTAATAAGCCAGGGTGGAATGGGATGATCATTGGGGACAGCAATGTTATCCAATGCCAGACCCAATTCATCCAGTAGAGCCTGGATACGAAGGCCAAATGGAGGAATAGCAGACC
>NW_013724825.1:0-294 GCF_000517525.1 Limulus polyphemus | reverse complement strand
GTTTGATGTACCAAATATTTGGAGAAGTCACTGTTAAAATGTAATTAGAACGTAAAAATTACACCAGTAAGTAGCTTGCCAAAGTACTGAAGTTTTTAGTGCAAAATGTGAATATAAATTTCGTAAAAATCGATACTCATTGACTTCTGTTTGGAAATGTACACAAAAGTCATGTTGTATCAAAGCGAACAAAAGAACTGCAGCAAATCGGTTCTACCACGTTCTATTGCTGTCAGTTTATTGGCGGGAAAAAGATGCAGAAGTTTAGTATTTGATTTTAACGTTTTCTGCATG
>NW_013724824.1:0-294 GCF_000517525.1 Limulus polyphemus | reverse complement strand
CTCCTTTGACAGAACATCGACTCCCAGAAGCTATTAACTCCTTTAACAGAACATCGACTCCCAGAAGCTATTAATCCTTTCACTCCTTTGACAGAACATCGACTCCCAGAAGCTATTAACTCCTTTCACTTCTTTAACAGAACATCGACTCCAAGAAGCTATTAACTCCTTTGACAGAACATCGACTCCCAGAAGCTATTAAATCCTTTAACAGAACATCGACTCCCAGAAGCTATTAATTCCTTTCACTTCTTTAACAGAACATCGACTCCCAGAAGCTATTAACTCCTTTCA
>NW_013724823.1:0-294 GCF_000517525.1 Limulus polyphemus | reverse complement strand
AAAGAAAGGTAGTATCACAGAAATATTTTGATATATATGAAATAAAGGGTGTGAAATAAAAGTAGTATCACAGAAATATTTTGATACATATATGAAATAAAGGGTGTAAAAGAAAGGTAGTATCACAGAAATATTTTGATATATATGAAATAAAGGGTGTAAAAGAAAGGTAGTATCACAGAAATATTTTGATATATATGAAATAAATGGTGTGAAAGAAAGGTAGTATCACAGAAATATTTTGACATATATATGAAATAAAGAGTGTGAAAGAAAAGTAGTATCACAGAAATA
>NW_013724822.1:0-294 GCF_000517525.1 Limulus polyphemus | reverse complement strand
TCATGTTTTTACCTACAATTGATTAGCTATTATTATTTTGTTTCTACCTGAATCATGCGCACATGAACTGCGTCGAATCATTTCATGTATATTACTGAGGTGACCTTAGCCTCGTGTTAAAAATGTGACAATGTCATTTACTTTTATGAATAAAGAGAACCGAAAATAGCCAGTGCTTTATAACATTGTTTCATGACTCTTTCATTTCTGGCGTTGTTTCATGACTAATACTCGTTCATTTCTGACGTTATTTCATGACTAATACTCGTTCATTTCTGGCGTTATTTCATGACT
>NW_013724821.1:0-294 GCF_000517525.1 Limulus polyphemus | reverse complement strand
CCTACACAGTTTTATGTACTGTAATAGTGAGTTACAGAGTAATTACAAGTGAGTGATCGTACACAGTTTTATGTACTGTAATAGTGAGTTACACAGTAACTACAAGTGAGTGATTGAGTTACAGAGTAACTACAAGTGAGTGATCGTACATAGTTTTATGTACGGTAATAGTGAGTTACAGAGTAACTACAAGTGAGTGATCCTACATAGTTTTATGTACTGTAATACTAGGTTACAGAGTAACTACAAGTGAGTGATCGTACACAGTGTTATGTACTGTAATAGTGAGTTACA
>NW_013724820.1:0-294 GCF_000517525.1 Limulus polyphemus | reverse complement strand
ACGTGATCCACATCAACTAATGTACCACTTTATACGATGGTTATCCTAGGTACCTGATCCACATAAACTAATGTACCGCGTTATATGATGGTTATCCTTGGTACCTGATCCACAACAACTAATGTACTGCTTTATACAATGGTTATCTTGGGTACCTGATCCACAACAACTAATGTACTGCTTGATACGATGGTTATCCTTGGTACATGATCCACATCAACTAATGTACTGCTTTATATAATGGTTATCCTAGGTACCTGATCCACATCAACTAATGCACTGTTTTATACAATA
>NW_013724819.1:0-294 GCF_000517525.1 Limulus polyphemus | reverse complement strand
ATATGGGAGAACGTTTACAGCATTATAGGGGGCGTTTATTTGAACTGAAATGGTTCATGTAAAAAAAAAAAAGAATTATTTGGACTTATAAGTTCGACCTTATAATAAAGAATGCAGGGACTGTTAGTTCTTAAAGAAATATATATATATATATATAATAGTACCGTCTGTACCACCACTTCGCAGAACGTGGATGGATCTTCACCAAATTTGGTATGGAAGTTTATTGGGTCCATGCGGGTATACATGCAAAGTTACGGTTTCACATTTTGTGTTTTGCAGTTTTTATGGACG
>NW_013724818.1:0-294 GCF_000517525.1 Limulus polyphemus | reverse complement strand
CTTTTAGTGATACCAACAGATGTAGAATGTTGACAATATTGACTTTTAGTGATACCAACAGATGTAGAATGTTGACAAGATTGTCTTTTAGTGATACCAACAGATGTAGAATGTTGACAATATTGACTTTTAGTGATACCAACAGATGTAGAATATTGATAATATTGACTTTTAGTAATACCAACAGATGTAGAATATTGATAATATTGACTTTTAGTAATACCAACAGATGTAGAATGTTGACAATATTGACTTTTAGTGATACCAACATATGTAGAATGTTGACAATATTGA
>NW_013724817.1:0-294 GCF_000517525.1 Limulus polyphemus | reverse complement strand
ACTGGTATAACTAACATTACTACATTTGTGGGGTTCTTTTAAGTAACACTGGTATAACTAACGTTTCTACATTTGTAGGGTGCTTTTAAAGTAACACTGGTATAACTAACGTTTCTACATTTTTGGGGTGCATTGTAAATTGACACTGGTACAACTAACGTTTCTACATCTGTAGGGCGTCTTATAAAATTACACTGGAATAACTATCGTTTCTACATTTGTGGGGTGTATTGTAAAGTAACACAGGTACAACTAACGTTTCTACATTTGTGGGGCGTCTTCGAAAGAAACACT
>NW_013724816.1:0-294 GCF_000517525.1 Limulus polyphemus | reverse complement strand
AGTTAAAAATTTTTTGGTAATCAAGTTAGACGCTTCTCAAAGTTAAGGTAACAGGCATAATTGTGTTTGTTACTCGTACTGGCCTAATATTTCCTTAGTCCTGTACGTATTTAGTTCCCGTATACACAATATATGAAAATGGAGAAACGATTGTTATATTATTGTTACGTATCTGCTTGTTTGTTAATTTCCAGTAGAAATTCTTTCAGAAGAACTTCAGCGATACAAGTCCTGTCTTGATTGAAATTAGTTAATTTTTTCTTGATACGACTTTTAATAATACACAGAATTTCC
>NW_013724814.1:0-294 GCF_000517525.1 Limulus polyphemus | reverse complement strand
ATCGTACAACATCTTCTAGGTCATTATAACATCGTATAACATCTTCTAGGTCGTTATAACATCCTATAACATCTTCTAGGTCGTTATAACATCGTACAACATTCTTCTAGGTCGTTATAACATCGTATAATATCTTCTAGGTCGTTATAACATCGTATAACATCTTCTAGGTCATTATAACATCGTATAACATCTTATAGGTCGTTATAACATCGTACAACATCTTCTAGGTCGTCATTATAACATCGTATAACATCTTCTAGGTCGTTATAACATCCTATAACATCTTCTAGG
>NW_013724813.1:0-294 GCF_000517525.1 Limulus polyphemus | reverse complement strand
TCTCTTTATACTAGGTCCTTCTTTCTCTGTAAATAATGTTATATTTTAATTCTTACTAGGTCCTTCTTTCTCTGTAAATAATGTTATATTTAATTCTTAGTAGGTTCTTCTTTCTCTGTAAATAATATTATATTTTAATTCTTACTAGGTTCTTCTTTCTCTCTAAATAATATTATATTTAATTCTTACTAGGTCCTTCATTCTCTGTAAATAATATTATATTTTAATTCTTACTAGGTTCTTCTTTCTCTGTAAATAATATTATATTTTAATTCTTACTAGGTCCTTCTTTCT
>NW_013724812.1:0-294 GCF_000517525.1 Limulus polyphemus | reverse complement strand
TTACCTCATTGAAATCTTGATTTAAAAGAAAGAAATGATGCTAAGTACGTTAAAAAGGCTTATAAAACCACTAGGGGGACAATCTAAGCTTCTGATTGTTATTCATGTCATATATAAAAGTAAGTGTTTATAAGGGAGTGTTTCTAAAAATGGAAGGAGGTGAGAGGGGTGCCACTATGTTTGATTTATTATTTGAGCAATATTTTAGCAAATAGAAAAGATAAGAACTTCTTATTTTATATTATAGCTTGTAAGTATCTGTAATTTGAGTTTATAAATTGTATGAAATTATAG
>NW_013724811.1:0-294 GCF_000517525.1 Limulus polyphemus | reverse complement strand
GAAGTGATTTCAGCATGGAAATATTAACCGTTCTATATGGCACGTAACACATTAGCGTGAAGGGATTATTTATTTGTTATTCATGATTCAGCTACTAAAACAGAATTTAAAGACATCTGACTTCAAAATAAGCTTTTAGGTTAGTCAGAAGTGATTTCAGCATGGAAATATTAACCGTTCTATATGGCACGTAACACATTAGCGTGAAGGGATTCTTTATTTGTTATTCATGATTCAGCTACTAAAACAGAATTTAAAGACATCTGACTTCAAAATAAGCTTTTAAGTTAGTCA
>NW_013724810.1:0-295 GCF_000517525.1 Limulus polyphemus | reverse complement strand
TTTTTAGCGGAGAACCCAACTCTTGATCAGCTCTTAAATTTATTTCACGCTTTTAGTTTTTTCATTGCACAGTTTTAATCATTTCTTAGTCGCAGACCTTTGTATTTGCAGCACTTTAACCATGTGGTATCGTCCCTAGTTTTGAACTATACTGACCAGGGGGGTCTTTAACCATGTGGTATCGTCCCTAGTTTTGAACTATATTGACCAGGGGGGCTTTAACCATGTGGTATCGTCCCTAGTTTGAACTATATTGACCAGGGGGGCTTTAACCATGTGGTATCGTCCCTAGTTT
>NW_013724809.1:0-295 GCF_000517525.1 Limulus polyphemus | reverse complement strand
GACTATTGAACGTATAAGCAAGGTGACCTTAAGGCCATTAAACATGTAAGTAAAGTTGTCATAAGCACGATAAAACCCATTGACTATTGAACGTATAAGCAAGGTGACCTTAAGGCCATTAAAACATGTAAGTAAAGTTGTCATAAGCACGATAAAACCCATTGACTATTGAACGTATAAGCAAGGTGACCTTAAGGCCATTAAAACATGTAAGTAAAGTTGTCATAAGCACGATAAAACCCTTGACTATTGAACGTATAAGCAAGGTTACCTTAAGGCCATTAAAACTTGTAAG
>NW_013724808.1:0-295 GCF_000517525.1 Limulus polyphemus | reverse complement strand
CCAGATGGGATAGTAGCAAGTGTTACCTTACGATTCATTCAGCTTGGTTAGTAGCTAGTATTACTTTACAATTCATTCAGCTTGGATAGTAGCTATTATTACATTTCCATTCATTCAGGTTACATAGTAACTAGATTACCTTACAATTCATTCAGCTTGGATAGTAGCTTTGTTACTTTAAAATTCATTCAGCTTCGATAGTAGCTTGTGTTACATTACAATTCATGCAGCTTGGATAGTAGCTAGTATTCCCTTACAATTCATTCAGTTTGGATAGTAGCTATTGTTACCTTAC
>NW_013724807.1:0-295 GCF_000517525.1 Limulus polyphemus | reverse complement strand
ATATATAATTACATTAAACAGTTACAGCGTGTATTATATTATAACTACATTAAACAGTTACAGCGTGTATTATATATATAATTACATTAAACAGTTACAGCGTGTATTATATATTTATAAACATTAAACAGTTACAGCGTGTAGTATACATAATTACATTAAACAGTTACAGCGTGTATTATATATATAACTACATTAAACAGTTACAGCGTGTATTATATATATAACTACATTAAACAGTTACAGCGTGTATTATATATATAATTACATTAAACAGTTACAGCGTGTAGTATAT
>NW_013724806.1:0-295 GCF_000517525.1 Limulus polyphemus | reverse complement strand
GTTTAAATTTTTTACTACAATTACACCAACCCTTCTGGAGAAATTGCTACACATTATTTTTATTCTGCAGTATGGATTTCTTTAAATCAACACACACAAGGCTAGCTTTGACAAAATGGGACTGACAGGTTATCAACTCAAGACATGGAATTTTCCCACTAACAACATATTTTCTAGGCTTGAACATAAGTTCCAGAAAAGTGGAACAAAATGAAAATATTTTCATAACAGAGAACCTTGTTAAGCTATTTTCAATCTTGAAGACATATTCGATGAGGTGAAGAACAACATTTTT
>NW_013724805.1:0-295 GCF_000517525.1 Limulus polyphemus | reverse complement strand
TGTGACATTTCTGTATTGTTTGTTGAGACAAGGCACGTTTGGTGTGCCATTTCTGTATTGTTTGTTGAGACAACAATAACTTTAGTAAGAAGATAGCCAACAATAACTTTAGTAAGAAGGCAGCCAACAATAACTTTAGTAAGAAGGCAGCCAACAATAACTTTAGTAAGAAGATAGCAACAATAACTTTAGTAAGAAGATAGCCAACAATAACTTTAGTAAGAAGGCAACCAACAATAACTTTAGTAAAAAGATAGCCAACAATAACTTTAGTAAGAAGTTATCCAACAATAAC
>NW_013724804.1:0-295 GCF_000517525.1 Limulus polyphemus | reverse complement strand
CTGAAAAGGTGATGTCTATTTATTTCTGACCACGCTGTGTATAGAAAGATTGTTACTTGTATCTTTCCACTGTACACAGCTTAAATTCTTAGATGTAAACTCTTCTTACTGATAAAGTACACACACATATATATATACATTATTAACAGCTACGTTTCTTTGTTGAATTTCGCAAAAAGCTACCCGAGGACTATTTGTGCTAGTCTTCTATAATTTAGATAAACCAGAGGGAAGACAGATACTCAATACTACCGACCAATAACTCTTTATCTCATCGTCACATTATAACCCCCCC
>NW_013724803.1:0-295 GCF_000517525.1 Limulus polyphemus | reverse complement strand
TATAGCAAGTACTGTCTTATGCGATATATATGTGTGGTTACGGATGTGTTAACTGTGCCAGTATTAATGTAAACTATAGCAATTACTGTCTTATGCGATATATGTATGGTTACGAATGTGTTAACTGTGCCAGTATTAATGTAAAGTATAGCAAGTACTGTTTTATGCGATATATGTGTGGTTACGAATGTGTTAACTGTGCCAGTATTAATGTAATTTATCGCAAGTACTGTCTTATGCGATATATGCGTGGTTACGAATGTGTTAACTGTGCCAGTATTAATGTAATTTATCG
>NW_013724802.1:0-295 GCF_000517525.1 Limulus polyphemus | reverse complement strand
AGAAATAGAAAAACGTAACCATGTTCGTTCAAAAAAAATAGATGTAACCCTGTCTGTAAACACACAAATGAAATGATGTAATCGTGTTTGTTGACATACAAATGGAATGACATAACCCTATTTGTAACTATAACCCTGTCTGTAAACACACAAATGGAATGACATAACCCTATTTGTAACTATAACCCTGTCTGTAAACGCACAAATGGAATGACATAACCCTATTTGTAACTATAACCCTGTCTGTAAACGCACAAATGGAATGACATAACCCTATTTGTAACTATAATCCTGT
>NW_013724801.1:0-295 GCF_000517525.1 Limulus polyphemus | reverse complement strand
GTAATAAACATTTTATGATAGTACGATGGCAACAACGAATATTTGACTCGTGTGTATACAGTTACAAACATTTTATAACAGTACAATGGTAACAACGAATATTTGACTCGTGTGTATACAGTAACAAACATTTTATGATAGTACGACGGCAAAAACGAATATTTGACTCGTGTGTGTACAGTAACAAACATTTTATAATAGTACGATGGCAACAACGAATATTTGACTCGTGTGTATACAGTAACAAACATTTTATAACAGTACGATGGCAACAACGAATATTTGACTCGTGTGT
>NW_013724800.1:0-295 GCF_000517525.1 Limulus polyphemus | reverse complement strand
CGGTCGTTCAACGTGTAGGAATATTCTAGCAAAATAGTCGTTCAACGTGTAGAAATATTCTAGCAAAATGGTCGTTCAACCTGTAGGAATATTCTAGGAAAATGGTCGTTCAACCTGTAGGAATATTCTAAAAAAATGATCGTTCAACGTGTAGGAATATTCTAGAAAAATGATCGTTCAAAGTGTAGGAATATTCTAGGAAAATGGTCGTTCAACCTGTAGGAATATTCTAGAAAAATGACTGTTCAACCTGTAGGAATATTCTAGAAAAATGATCGTTCAGCGTGTAGGAATA
>NW_013724799.1:0-295 GCF_000517525.1 Limulus polyphemus | reverse complement strand
CAAATTGCCAATCGAGCTTCTTGAGCTTTGCCTCTAATGATACCTTTTAATAAAATTGACCAGGAACTGTCGGGCTATTCTAAACTTTGGGCTATCTTCTCGAAATGTTGAAAATATTTATCTACCTGATGTTCATTGAATGGTGATACCATTTTAACTTGACTACTAGGGTCAAGTGATGATTTTATACTAGAAGTCTCTTAGTTTTTAATTTCAAGCTCTTTTAGTCTGATCTTTACTTCCCTTTCAATGTTTAACTATCTTACTTCCATTTTCTTTTCTAACCTTGATAATT
>NW_013724798.1:0-295 GCF_000517525.1 Limulus polyphemus | reverse complement strand
TAGAGAGAGAGAGAGAAAGTGAAAAATGGGTACGTATTACTGTTTCTTAATTGAACTTTAATTAAAATCTATATAATGTCATGTTTGTGGAAAGTACCATGATAAATAATATCCGGAGGTAGTTGTTAAGTTGTTATGATATCCTATCGTCAGTATAATTCCTGAATCCTTGTATGGATTATTTGAACTGAAACAAAACTCTGTCAGGTTAAAATTCTTTGCTTGTTTCTGAGTTTCGCGCTGAGCTACACAAGGGCTATCTGCACATACCCATTTTTACTTTTGAATTTACAGA
>NW_013724797.1:0-295 GCF_000517525.1 Limulus polyphemus | reverse complement strand
ACAGCTATGAGTCCTGAACATTATCGCTGTGCCACCGTTTGTGTGTGTGTGTGTGTGTAATTAAAGACAGTCTGAAAAAATTAAATAAGTCTCTAGGGGGTGTATAAATTCAAGTGATCGAGTGGCAACCACGGATATATAGGATGTACCGCTAGATGTTTCTGGAGTAAATTTTCTGACGTTAAGACTTCCAACACTTGTAGGATGGCCATACACTGCTTGGCAGAGTGTGATTAGAGTTTTCCATGTCTGTATTTGTTCGAGAAGAGTTTGGACCTTAAATATTGGAGTATGT
>NW_013724796.1:0-295 GCF_000517525.1 Limulus polyphemus | reverse complement strand
GTTGGAAACTAAGAATGTTCTAAAAGTAGGCCACCATAAAAAAACAGATAGTTGTTGGAAACTAAGAATGGTATAAAAGTAGGCCACCATAAAAACCAGACAGTTGTTAGAAACTAAGAATGGTATAAAAGTAGGCCAACATAAAAAACCAGATAGTTGTTAGAAACTAAGAATGGTATAAAAGTAGGCCACCATAAAAAACCAGATAGTTGTTGGAAACTAAGAATGTTCTAAAAGTAGGCCAACATAAAAAACCAGATAGTTGTTAGAAACTAAGAATGTTATAAAAGTAGAC
>NW_013724795.1:0-295 GCF_000517525.1 Limulus polyphemus | reverse complement strand
AAATATCCATCTTTACGTGGGTCAAACTAAAAACTCTAGAAAAGTATAAATCAGCATAAACAGAGAAGTAAGTGTAACCCTAGTTTTAAGCATTTTTATGAATGCTTAACAAGTAGGTACAGTACTTCGATGTGTGTGTGTGAAATACTAAACAGGTTGTTACGTAAAGCAACATTTCTATTGTCTACTATGCTAATTAGAACAAAGTACATTCCATTTGCAAAATGTTTATGCTTCATTTATAGTAACGATAAAAAAATCTGTTTTTTTCTTTTCAATCTTCTTGCTTGTCTGC
>NW_013724794.1:0-295 GCF_000517525.1 Limulus polyphemus | reverse complement strand
GTCCACCCTAGTTCTAGTGTTGTCATATACCTAGATGTTGTTTGGTGCTGTTATCATACAATATGTCCACACCAGTGATAGTGTCATCATACACCAAGATATTGTTTATAGCTGTTATCATGCAATATGTCCACCCTAGTTCTTCTGTCATTATATATTGTTCATAGCTATGATCATACAATATGTCCACCCTAGTTCTAGTGTCATCATATATTGTTTGTAGCTATTATCATAAAATATGTGCATCATAGTTTTAATGTCATCATACACCAAGTTGTTGTTTGTAGCTATTATC
>NW_013724793.1:0-295 GCF_000517525.1 Limulus polyphemus | reverse complement strand
GTCTACTATTGTACTTAGTCTACACGTGTCTACTGTTGTACTTAGTCTAAACGTGTCTACTGTTCCACTTAGTCTACACGCGTCTACTGTTGTACTTAGTCTACACGTGTCTACTGTTCCACTTCGGTTACACATGTCTACTATTGTCCTTAGTCTACACGTATCTACTGTTCCACTTAGTCTACACGTGTCTACTGTTCCACTTCGGTTACACGTGTCTGCTATTCTTAGATTCCACGTGCAAGGTTATTCTGTTTAGAAACACAAATATTGTTTATTTATGGTGGAATATAAT
>NW_013724792.1:0-295 GCF_000517525.1 Limulus polyphemus | reverse complement strand
CTATCGCAAAAGTACTCTCTGTGATTCACTTACAATTGCGGTGCGACTTACCGTAATCGTTTGATCTTCTTTCGTTTGAAGATCCTCTGTTCCTTTTGTGAAAGTACACTCAGGCTCTGCTGTACCGTACATCAGAGTGAGAACAACATTTTTGCAACATAATGTTTAGGGAGAACAACATTTTTGTAACATAATGTTCAGTGAGAACAACATTTTTGTAACATAATGTTCAGTTAGAACAATATTTTTGTAACATAATGTTTAGTGAGAACAACATTTTTGTAACATAATGTTC
>NW_013724791.1:0-295 GCF_000517525.1 Limulus polyphemus | reverse complement strand
TTGGGAGCTTCTAACGAGTGTCATACTAAATAACATGTGAGTGTGTGATAGCTTCTAACGAGTGTCATACTAAGTAACATGTGAGTGTGTGGGAGCTTTTAACTACTGTCATACTAAATAACATGTGAATGTGTGGGAGCTTTTAACGACTGTCACACTGAATAACGTGTGAGTGTATTGGAGCTTTTAACGGCTGTCATAGTAAATTACATCTGAGTGTGTGGTGGCTTCTAACGACTGTTATCGTAAATAACATGTGAGTGTGTGGTAGCTTCTAACGACTGTCATACTAAAT
>NW_013724790.1:0-295 GCF_000517525.1 Limulus polyphemus | reverse complement strand
TACATAGATCATAATGAAACATTAACCTAACCTACATAGATCATAACGAAACATTAACCTAACCTACATAGATCATAATGAAACATTAACCTAACCTACATAGATCATAACGAAACACTAACCTAACCTACATAGATCATAACGAAACATTAACCTAACCTACATAGATCATAACGAAACATTAACCTAACCTACATAGATCATAACGAAACATTAACATAACCTACATAGATCATAACGGAACATTAACCTAACCTACGTAGATCATAAAGAAACCTTAACCTAACCTACATAG
>NW_013724789.1:0-295 GCF_000517525.1 Limulus polyphemus | reverse complement strand
CCCTTATGTTCCTTTACTTGGGCAATGTCCTCCCTTTGGATGTTTAGGCCCTTATGTTCCTTTACTTGGTAAATATCCTCCCTTTGGATGTTTAGGCCCTTATGTTCCTTTACTTGGACAATGGTCTCCAATTGGATGTTTAAGCCCCTATGTTCCTTTACTTGGGCAATGTCCTCCTTTTGGATGTTTAAGCCCTTATGTTCCTTTATTTGAGCAATGGTCTCCATTTGGATGTTTAAGCCCTTATGTTCCTTTATTTGAGCAATGGTCTCCATTTGGATGTTTAAGCCCTTAT
>NW_013724788.1:0-295 GCF_000517525.1 Limulus polyphemus | reverse complement strand
TTTTTCTTCTTAAAGTAATAAATTGATATAAATCAATTGAAAAAAAAACTGACTCATTGACTCTGCTATTACCGCCATCTAGTGACAATTATTATGGCCTCTTATGCATTCACATTTTTACTCAACTGTACTAGTAGCCAAATCCTAGTCGAAGATAACATATTCTCTGGCTGCTCGGGCTATTTACCACAGGTTCACTTTCTTTCCTGTTTTAATTCAACCTACCAGCTCGTCATATGTTCGGGCAGGTTACCACAGGTTCACTTTCTTTCCTGCTTTATTTCAGCTCATCAGC
>NW_013724787.1:0-295 GCF_000517525.1 Limulus polyphemus | reverse complement strand
AATGACATAGTTTATGAATATTGCTGTCACTTTAATAGTCACATAGTTTATGAATATTGCTGTCATTTTAATAATCACATAGTTTATGAATATTGCTGTCACTTTACTACGCACATAGTTTATGAATATTGGTGTCACTTTACTAATCACGTAGTTTATGAATATTGGTGTCACTTTACTATCACATACTTAATGAATATAGGTGCACTTTACTAAACACATAGTTTATGAATATTGTAGTCACATTACTACTCACTTAGTTTTTGAATATTAGTGTCACCTTACTACTCACGTA
>NW_013724786.1:0-295 GCF_000517525.1 Limulus polyphemus | reverse complement strand
GTTGTGTATTTGTGAAGTAGGTTAGGCTTAAACTGAAAGTACTTGTTTTGGTTTTAACGACAAAGTTTTGTTATTCTTTGGAGTTGGAGAGAGTTCCAGTTGTGTATTTGTGAAGTAGGTTAGGCTTAAACTGAAAGTACTCTTTTTGGTTTTAACGACAAAGTTTTGTTATTCTTTGGAGTTGGAGAGAGTTCCAGTTGTGTATTTGTGAAGTAGGTTAGGCTTAAACTGAAAGTACTTGTTTTGGTTTTAACGACAAAGTTTTGTTATTCTTTGGAGTTGGAGAGAGTTCCAA
>NW_013724785.1:0-295 GCF_000517525.1 Limulus polyphemus | reverse complement strand
ATCCTTGTGATACCAATCAACCGTTACTATTACCTATTCTTGT
Source organism: Limulus polyphemus (assembly GCF_000517525.1). Classification (NCBI taxonomy): domain Eukaryota; kingdom Metazoa; phylum Arthropoda; class Merostomata; order Xiphosura; family Limulidae; genus Limulus; species Limulus polyphemus. The sequence continues at coordinate 252 of NW_013724785.1, read as the reverse complement.
AATAACAATCAACCGTTACTATTACCTATTCTTGTAATAACAATCAACCGTTACTATTACCCATCCTTGTAATAACAATGAACCGTTACTATTACCCATCCTTGTAATAACAATCAACCGTTAATATTACATATTCTTGTAATAACAATGAACTGTTACTATTATCCATCATTGTGATAAAAATGAACCGTTATTATTACCCATTTTTTCTAATACCAATCAACCGTTACTATTACCTATTCTTGTAATAAC
>NW_013724784.1:0-295 GCF_000517525.1 Limulus polyphemus | reverse complement strand
CCAGATTTCTTTGAGTCCATGACTTTGAAGAAAATTGAAATTATGGAAAATCTCTAGACTATCACTCCTGTGAATAACATACAGTGTGTCCTGTAGGTTGATTTGGCCGCACGACACACTATCGCGTGTCTTGATCACAAACAACCTCAAGTAAATTTCGAAAGATTCAGAAACTTGAGCGCCTTCGAATAATTGACTTCATTTTATCAGGAGTAAAAAGTTAAGTAATAATTACATAACAAGCTTTGCTTTTTCTTCGTGAAGTTTTTTTTAAAAAAAAGTACCCAAAAATTGG
>NW_013724783.1:0-295 GCF_000517525.1 Limulus polyphemus | reverse complement strand
GAAAGAAGAGTGTGGTAAAAATATATATAACAGTTAGCTATAACTGAGGTCTAGTCTGATAACTGTTGTATGTAAGATTTATGAAGAAAACAAACTCTAACAGTAAATTTATATTTTTACAAAATTAAACAGATCGGTCTTGCTTGCCTGACAAGAGATGATGGTGTAATATGTTTTAGAACTATCGTTCTGCTGTTTTCTTATAAAATTAATTACTGGTAATGAAAAAAATCTGAATATTTGCAGTCTATTCTGAGACAACCAATTGTATGACATCTTAAGTTTTATTTGTAAG
>NW_013724782.1:0-295 GCF_000517525.1 Limulus polyphemus | reverse complement strand
CCACATTTTACTTAGCTTTGTGACGACATAATTGAAAAGTGACAGTAGCGAATATCCAAAGTATCAATTTCCGAAAAAGGCAGGGTGGGGAGGGGAAAAGTTGATTCTGTCTGTACAGTGCTTGAAAACAACAACAGCAAATATTTAATATCGTGCAGACTAGCTGTTGTTTACGTGAAGTACGGTTGTTTGATCTAATTGTATCTGATGGATGGCTGATATGCCATGAAGCAGGTCTTATTTAAAAAAGAAATTTAATTTATAAAGCTGGCCCGGCATGGCCAGGTGGTTAGGA
>NW_013724781.1:0-295 GCF_000517525.1 Limulus polyphemus | reverse complement strand
TACTATATATATATATATATATATAGGAAACGGAACATGCGGTGTTTTGGGCAAACAATAGATCTGAATGAAAGTTGGCAGAGATTCTGATGAGTAACATTAAAGAAAGAAAAGTGAGAGGTAAGCAGATATTCACTTGACTCGCCGACATTAGAAAATGGGTTGGAGAACAGGAGCTTGAATTAGGAAAGTTGATGCACGCGGCGAGGAATAGAGAACACTGAAGAGCTATTGTTGTCGACCCTCGGAGTTGGGGAGGACGCCATCGTTCGTTTGAGTTTGCGATATATGTAAT
>NW_013724780.1:0-295 GCF_000517525.1 Limulus polyphemus | reverse complement strand
ATGTGTTGTTTCTAGCCTAATTATAAACCATGTGTTGTTTCTAGCCTAATTATAAACCATGTGTTGTTTCTAGCCTAATTATAAACCATGTGTTGTTTCTAGCCTAATTATAAACCATGTGTTGTTTCTAGCCTAATTATAAACTATGTGTTGTTTCTAGCCTAATTATAAACCATGTGTAGTTTCTAGCCTAATTATAAACCATGTGTTGTTTCTAGCTTAATTATAAACCATGTGTTGTTTCTAGCCTAATTATAAACCATGTGTTGTTTCTAGCCTAATTATAAACCATGTG
>NW_013724779.1:0-295 GCF_000517525.1 Limulus polyphemus | reverse complement strand
AGTTCAATGTATAGTGTTCATTTTTATAAGAGTCCAATGTATAGTGTTCTTCTTTACAAGAGTTCAATGTATAGTGTTCTTTTTTTACAAGAATCCAATGTATAGTGTTCTATTTTACAAGAGTTCAATGTATAGTGTTCTTTTTTACAAGAGTTCAATGTATAGTGTTCATTTTTATAAGAGTCCAATGTATAGTGTTCTTCTTTACAAGAGTTCAATGTATAGTGTTCTTTTTACAAGAATCCAATGTATAGTGTTCTATTTTACAAGAGTCCAATGTATAGTGTTCTATTTT
>NW_013724778.1:0-295 GCF_000517525.1 Limulus polyphemus | reverse complement strand
CAGAAAGGTGAATAATGATTTTTGCAGCTTGATAAATGTAGCAAAAATTCACAAAATTGTATAAACATAAAAATACATTCAGGATGGTGTGTTGAACCAATGTTTTTATCCACATAAATCTAGTGCATAAGCTCTGAAGATGGAAACACTACAGACTATACACTGTGGTGTTTTGTGTAGTACTATGAAGATATGAAATGGAGTTGGTTCCTTTGCTAAAATACAAACCATGATATTGAAAAATAGTGTAAGCCTATACTGTACGTGCTGTCCAAAACAAGTGCAAACTACAATA
>NW_013724777.1:0-295 GCF_000517525.1 Limulus polyphemus | reverse complement strand
ATGTTTATATTATTTGTAGAATATCTATAACCTGTGTGTTTATATTATTTGTAGAATATCTATAATCTGTGTGTTTATATTATTTGTAGAATATCTATAACCTGTGCGTTTATATTATTTGTAGAATATCTATAACCTGTGCGTTTATATTATTTGTAGAATATCTATAATCTGTGTGTTTATATCATTTGTAGAATATCTATTTATTTGATGTGAATAGCTGGTTGACATTTGTTTATTTGGTGTGATGAGCTGGTTGACATGTCTTAATTTGGTGTGATGAGCTGGTTGACAT
>NW_013724776.1:0-295 GCF_000517525.1 Limulus polyphemus | reverse complement strand
GATGTCTGGGTTGGATTTTGGAATTCACATCTGATCTAATATTAAAGAGTTCATGTCTGGGTTGGATTTCTGAATTCACATCTGGTCTAATATTAAAGACGTGATGTCTGGGTTGGATTTCTGAATTCACATCTGATCTAATATTAAAGAGTTGATGTCTGGGTTGGATTTTTGAATTCACATCTGATCTAATATTAAAGACGTGATGTCTGGGTTGGATTTTTGAATTCACACAAACTAGTTTGAAAAAGGCACACAAAAATATTTAATTTGTTTTGAAATTGACCTCTGACCT
>NW_013724775.1:0-295 GCF_000517525.1 Limulus polyphemus | reverse complement strand
ATCTTTACAGATGTGTAGCAAGAAGAAACGTGGTTAGTTTTATCTTTACAGATGTGTAGCAAGAAGAAACGTGTTAGTTTTGTCTTTACAGATGTGTAGCAAGAAGAAACGTGTTAGTTTTATCTTTACAGATGTGTAGCAAGAAGAAACGTGTTAGCTTTAAGAAACGTGTTAGCTTTATCTTTATAGATGTGTAGCAAGAAGAAACGTGTTAGTTTTGTATTTACAGATGTGTAGCAAGAAGAAACGTGTTAGCTTTGTCTTTACAGATGTGTAGCAAGAAGAAACGTGTTAG
>NW_013724774.1:0-295 GCF_000517525.1 Limulus polyphemus | reverse complement strand
GAAGTTAGATGGAGATATGTAATCTGATGGAGTTAGATGGAGATATGTAATCTGATGGAGTTAGGTGGAGATATGTAATCTGATGAAGTTTGGTGGAGATATGTAATCTGATGGAGTTAGGTGGAGATATGTAATCTGATGAAGTTTGGTGGAGATATTGATCCTGATGGAGTTAGGTGGAGATACGTAATCTGATGAAGTTAGGTGGAGATATGTAATCTGATGGAGTTAGATGGAGATATGTAATCTGATGGAGTTAGATGGAGATATGTAATCTGATGGAGTTAGGTGGAGA
>NW_013724773.1:0-295 GCF_000517525.1 Limulus polyphemus | reverse complement strand
ATAATGCTTAATTCGTCGGAAAACTTAAAATTGCGACATTATAACATTGACGAAAAATAATATAACAAGTGACGAGCTAAAAAATTAAACTTTCGCTAACCCAGAGTATAAACAATTCAAAAACTGAGTTTCTTTTATAAGACTACGTCATGGCCTTTTTGATGTTAGGATTTTGTTTGAATAATCTTAATTTTAAAGTTCTTCTTTGTTTACAATATTAATAAAGAAAATAAAATCAAGAACAGTAAAATAATAGCTAGCCGAAATTTTGTTAACAGATTATGGAATAATTATT
>NW_013724772.1:0-295 GCF_000517525.1 Limulus polyphemus | reverse complement strand
ACCTAACACCGTTATCAAAGTCAAGAAAATCAAATAGAAAAAAAGCTAAAATTACCGTTATCAAAGTCGAAAAAATCTAGTCTAAGGAGGATTAAAAAGACCATTATAAAAGTTATTAAAATATAGTGTAAAAAAGGCTTAAAAGACCGTTATGAAAGTCGAAGACATCTAGTCTATGATGGCTTAAAAAGACAGTTATGAACGTCGACAAAATCTAGTAGAAAAAAACTAAAAATCCGTTTTCAAAGGCAACAAAATCTAGTGGAAACGGACTAAAATTACCCTTATAAATTTC
>NW_013724771.1:0-295 GCF_000517525.1 Limulus polyphemus | reverse complement strand
AAGAATGGAACAAAGTCAACGGAAACTCTAACGTCCTTGGTACTTAAGAATGGAACAGAATCAACGAGAACTCTAACGTCCTTGGTACTTAAGAATGGAACAGAATCAACGGAAACTCTAACGTCCTTGGTACTTAAGAATGGAACAGAATCAACTGGAACTCTAACGTCCTTGGTACTTAAGAACGGAAGAAAGTCAACAGAAACTCTAACGTCCTTGGTACTTAAGAATGGAACAAAGTCAACGGAAACTCTAATGTCCTTGGTACTTAAGAATGGAACAAAGTCAACGGAAA
>NW_013724770.1:0-295 GCF_000517525.1 Limulus polyphemus | reverse complement strand
CCTTCTGTACCCCGGACTCTGTTCAACTTGCAGACATTTTAAAACAAAACTAAGTTACGTGGTTCTCGAGTCACGTGCCTCTCAGTTCTCAATTAAGAAAAATATTTGTTGAACTTTTGCCGAACAGGTAGTACATTGCTTAATTCATTTGTTAACGTATCTTAACTAAAATGTTAACTGTGGAACATAGCTAGATGTTTAAGTATCTCCTGCTCAAATAACCCAATCACTTTACAATTCAGAATCAGCCTGTTCAAAACAAACATTTCAACAGTCTCTAAGACAAGTGCCCGGC
>NW_013724769.1:0-295 GCF_000517525.1 Limulus polyphemus | reverse complement strand
CTTACCTGTTACTTGTTTTCGTCTTAGCTGTTACTTATTTATGTCTTACCTGTTACTTATTTATGTCTTACCTGTTACTTGTTTTCGTCTTAGCTGTTACTTATTTATGTCTTACCTGTTACTTATTTATGTCTTACCTGTTACTTGTTTTCGTCTTAGCTGTTACTTATTTATGTCTTACCTGTTACTTATTTATGTCTTAGCTGTTACTTATTTATGTCTTACCTGTTACTTATTTATGTCTTACCTGTTACTTGTTTGTGTCTTACCTGTTACTTATTTATGTGTTACCTGT
>NW_013724768.1:0-295 GCF_000517525.1 Limulus polyphemus | reverse complement strand
CATCAACAAAGAAACGTATAATGTATTGAAGTATTATCGGAAACGAATCAATATGTTGACGATATTCACTTGGTTATTTAATCGTAACTTCCACTATTGTGCTGGAGGAAGTATCATTACACGAATCCCAAGAGTGTAACTTCCACTATTGTGCTGGAGGAAGTATTATTACACGAATCCTGAGAGTGTAACTTCCACTATTGTGCTGGAGGAAGTATTATTACACGAATCCTGAGAGTGTAACTTCCACTATTGTGCTGGAGAAAGTATCATTACACGAATCCCGAGAGTGTAA
>NW_013724767.1:0-295 GCF_000517525.1 Limulus polyphemus | reverse complement strand
CCCGACAGTTTGCATACAATTTATCATTTCACGTCTGGATAGGTTGATAGTAATCCGACAGTTTACACAAAATTTATCGTTTCACCTCTGGATAGGTTGTTAGTAATCATACAGCTTACACAAACTTTAACGGTGCACCCCTGGATAGATTTGATAGTAACCCGACAGTTTGCATACAATTTATCATTTCACCTCTGGATAGGTTGATAGTAATCCGACAGTTTACACAAAATTTTACGTTTCACCTCTGGATAGGTTGTTAGTAACCCTACAGCTTACACAAACTTTAACGGTG
>NW_013724766.1:0-295 GCF_000517525.1 Limulus polyphemus | reverse complement strand
AATACAGTATTTACCTCTTGACACGTCTATCCAGTAGTTTAATACTGTACTTTACCTCTTGACACGTCTATCCAGTACTTTAATACAGTATTTACCTAATGACACGTCTATCCAGTAGTTTGATACAGTATTTACCTCTTGACACGTTTATCCTGTACTTTAATACAATATTTACCTAATGACACGTCTATCCAGTAGTTTAATACTGTACTTTACCTCTTGACACGTCTATCCAGTACTTTAATACAGTATTTACCCCTTGACACGTCTATCCAGTAGTTTAATACAGTATTTA
>NW_013724765.1:0-295 GCF_000517525.1 Limulus polyphemus | reverse complement strand
GGTTATCATAACGTTAAGGACGATCACTTGTGGTGTGCTGCATATCGTGTAAGGTTATCATAACGTTAAGTACGATCACTTGTGGTTTGCTGCATATCGTGTAAGGTTATCGTAACGTTAAGTACGATCACTTGTGGTTTGCTGCATATCGTGTAAGGTTATCGTAACGTTAAGTACGATCACTTGTGGTGTGCTGCATATCGTGTAAGGTTATCGTAACGTTAAGTACGATCACTTGTGGTTTGCTGCATATCGTGTAAGGTTATCGTAACGTTAAGTACGATCACTTGTGGTG
>NW_013724764.1:0-295 GCF_000517525.1 Limulus polyphemus | reverse complement strand
AGATATTTTGATATTCTAGTTTCCATAGATATTTTGATATTCTAGTTTTCCATAGATATTTTGATATTCTAGTTTTCCATAGATATTTTGATATTCTAGTTTTCCTGAGATATTTTGATATTCTAGTTTTCCATAGATATTTTGATATTCTAGTTTCCATAGATATTTTAATATACTAGTTTTCCTGAGATATTTTGATATTCTTGTTTTCCTGAGATATTTTGATATTCTAGTTTTCCATAGATATTTTGATATTCTAATTTTCCATAGATATTTTGATATTCTAGTTTTCCAT
>NW_013724763.1:0-295 GCF_000517525.1 Limulus polyphemus | reverse complement strand
TTGTCATAACATCTAGTATTAGTGTTAAAACATTGAGATAGGTATTTTGTACCACCTATTAACAAAACTTCTGTAGACAATTCCAAGAGATATTAAGCTCTTCCTCATACATACAATGTTCCCCTATTTTTAAACAATCCCAAAGATTTGGTGAGTTGAGCTGTTCATGCAGATATGTTGTGTGTGTTCGCTCAGTTGATCTTCACACCAGCTCAAACATTTCAGATTCTAGGAAGAACTTGAGAAAGAGATGTATGATTTTGAGGGGGAGAGGAGAAATGTATTTGTGGCCCTA
>NW_013724762.1:0-295 GCF_000517525.1 Limulus polyphemus | reverse complement strand
GTTGACTAGTTGTCTTCCTTTCTGTCTTCCAAGATTTGGCGGTTTAGGTGGTGTTGACTCGCTGTCTTCCAAGAGTTGGCGGTAGCTGGTGTTAACTAGCTGTATTCCTTTCTGTCTTCCAAGAGTTGGCAGTAGGTGGCGTTAACTAGTTGCCTTCCTTTCTGTCTTCCAAGAGTTGGCGTAGATGGTGTTGACTAGTTGTTTTCCTTTCTGTCTTCCAAGAGTTGGCGGTGGATGGTGTTGACTCGCTGTCTTCCAAAAGTTTGCGGTAGCTGGTGTTGACTAGTTGTCTTCC
>NW_013724761.1:0-295 GCF_000517525.1 Limulus polyphemus | reverse complement strand
GTTATCTAACGAAGAAGGAAACCCATTTGTCTACTCATACCTTTAAACATTGTTATCTAGCGAAGAAGGAAACCCATTTGTCTACACATATCTTTAAACATTGTTATCTAACGAAGAAGGAAACCCATTTGTCTACACATATCTTTAAATATTGTTATCTAACGAAGAAGGAAACCCATTTGTCTACACATATCTTTAAATATTGTTATCTAACGAAGAAGGAAACCCATTTGTCTACACATACCTTTAAACATTGTTATCTAACGAAGAAGGAAACCCATTTGTCTACACATAC
>NW_013724760.1:0-295 GCF_000517525.1 Limulus polyphemus | reverse complement strand
CCTGTATCTTTCTCTACATCTCTGTTCATGCAGATGATGTCTGTATCTTTCTCTAAATCCCTGTTCATGTAGATGATGTCTGTATCTTTCTCTAAATCCCTGTTCATGTAGATGATGTCTGTATCTTTCTCTACATCTCTGTTCATGGTGATGATGCTTATATATTTCTCTACATCTCTGTTCATGCAGATGATGTCTGTATCTTTCTTTACATCTCTGTTCATGTAGATGGTGCCTGTAACTTTCTCTACATCTCTGTTCATGTAGATGATGCCTGTATATTTCTCTACATCTC
>NW_013724759.1:0-295 GCF_000517525.1 Limulus polyphemus | reverse complement strand
CTTTCTGACGACCCATGATTTTACATAAAAACAGTAACTAATACTACGTAAAATGTTACTTTCTGACGTCCCATGATTTTGCATAAAAACAGTAACTAATACTACGTAAAATGTTACTTTCTGACGACCCATGGTTTTACATAAAAACAGTAACTAATACTACGTAAAATGTTACTTTCTGACGACCCATGATTTTACATAAAACACTAACTAATACTACGTAAAATGTTACTTTTTGACGACCCATGACATTACATAAAAACAGTAACTAATACTACGTAAAATGTTAATTTCT
>NW_013724758.1:0-295 GCF_000517525.1 Limulus polyphemus | reverse complement strand
GTTTTTTGTTTTAGTCTAATCAATACTTTTATTATATTTTGTTTTGGTCAAGTTAATAGATTTATTATATTTTGTTTTTGTCTAGTTTATAATTTTATTATATTTTGTTTTTGTCTAGTTAATAGTTTTTATATATTTTGTTTTAATCTAGTCAATAGTTTTATGATATTTAGTTTTTCTAGTTAATAGTTTTAACATAGTTTTTTTGTCTAATTATCAGTTTTATTATTCTTTGTTTTTGTGTAGCTTATTGTTTTATTATATTTTGTTTTAATCTAGTTAAAAGTTTTATTAT
>NW_013724757.1:0-295 GCF_000517525.1 Limulus polyphemus | reverse complement strand
AAATACAGATGTTCTCACATATCTATCTTACCTTTGAAAGTAAAAGTTATTTATTTATTCAAACTGTTTATACTGTTATGACAGCGAAAGTCGCATGACACTGGGAGCATGCACGCTGGAGTTTCTAAAATTATCGGGGAACCCCGCGAATCTCCAAGTATTTGCTAGACACCCTCTTTTTTAGTATATACGCCTGGCAAAGAAAGCCAGCAACATAGGCAGATAGATCGAAGAGACAGATAGATAACTGAGTTAAGTGAACAGTAGGCCCCATAAGTAAAGTGTGTGAATCACT
>NW_013724756.1:0-295 GCF_000517525.1 Limulus polyphemus | reverse complement strand
CAACCTACTCCAAGAGAAATCATATATCCTGAGCGACAATTTGACAACCACCGCAACCTACTCCGAGGGAAATCACATATCCCGAGTCATAATTTGACAACCACCGTAACCTACTCCGAGAGAAATCATATATCTTGAGTGACAATTTGACAACCACCGCAACCTACTCCGAAAGAAATCATATATCTTGAGTGACAATTTGACAACCACCACAACCTACTCCGAGAGAAATCATATATCCTGAGCGACAATTTGACAACCACCGCAACCTACTCCGAGAGAAATCACATATTCC
>NW_013724755.1:0-295 GCF_000517525.1 Limulus polyphemus | reverse complement strand
TGACCCAAGGTTTAAGTTTAATATATAGCATCCACACTTAAATCTAGCTAGGAACTAAGATTTAAACTTAATATAGCCAGTAGAGCATCCACACTTAAATCTAGCTATGAACTAAGATTTAAACTTAATATAGCCAGTAGAGCATCCACACTTAAATCTGGTTATGAACTAAGGTTTAAACTTAATATAGCCAGTAGAGCATCCACACTTAAATCTGGTTATGAACTAAGGTTTAAATTTAACATAGCCAGTAGAGCATCCACACTTAAATCTAGCTATGAACTAAGATTTAAAC
>NW_013724754.1:0-295 GCF_000517525.1 Limulus polyphemus | reverse complement strand
GACGTATTGCTGTTCTCTGTCACACAGCAGCTTGACGTATAGCTGTTCTCTGTCACACAGCAGCTTGACGTATAGCTGTTCTCACACACACAGCAGCCTGACGTATTGCTGTTCTCTCTGACACACAACAGCCTGACGTATTGCTGTTCTCTGTCACACAGCAGCTTGACGTATAGCTGTTCTCACACACACAGCAGCCTGACGTATCGCTCCGAGTATGATAAACTAGCAGCGAGTGTCTGTTTTCTCTCTCTCTCTCTCACACACACACACACAGCAGCCTGATGTTTGTTCT
>NW_013724753.1:0-295 GCF_000517525.1 Limulus polyphemus | reverse complement strand
TAAGATGCGACTATCTGCTATAGAAATGGCAAATAAAAGACTGTTGTTGTCGACATTCAACTCAAACAATCGACCGCATTATAAATTCTTCCCCTAAACGGCACTTTTTTGGAAGTATCAATGACCACCATGCGGCAGCACCCGCTGCCGTTTAAATGGATATCAGACCTCAGTTCTACTTTGCTGATCTCGCACTCCACAAGATAATTGATAATAATAATGCCTGATTTAAAAAAAATACAAGTCAATGATAATTTTTTCTTCTAATTAATTTTATCATAATATATTTCGACCC
>NW_013724752.1:0-295 GCF_000517525.1 Limulus polyphemus | reverse complement strand
TTGCCAGTCAAAGGACGACTTTGTTGTTCCATACCAATCATAGAGTGTCTTTTTGTTCCTTGCCAGTCACAGGACGACTATGTTGTTCTATACCAATCATAGAGTGTCTATGTTGTTCCTTGCCACTCACAGGACGACAATATTGTTTCATACCAATCATAGAGTGTCTATGTTGTTCCTTACCAGTCACAGGACGACTTTGTTGTTCCATACCAATCATAGAGTGTCTTTGTTGTTCCTTTGCCACTCACAGGACGACTATGTTGTTCCATACCAATCATAGAGTGTCTATGTT
>NW_013724751.1:0-295 GCF_000517525.1 Limulus polyphemus | reverse complement strand
AATTTTGAAAAGCTATCCTTAAAAAGACTTACTTCACCTTACAATGCAAAGAAGGGATACAATAAATTCTAGTTTATTTCTTCACAAATAAAGTCAGTCTTACATTCTTGAATACCAAACCTAATTAATACCAATAATCTTACACTCGAGGAACAACATAAAACAATTATTCACCTGTCAAATCAAACCTAGTTAATACCAATAACCTTACACTCGAAGAACAACATAAAACAATTATTCACTTGTCATATCAAACATAGTTAATACCAATAATCTTACACTCGAGGAACAACAT
>NW_013724750.1:0-295 GCF_000517525.1 Limulus polyphemus | reverse complement strand
ACCACTGAAGAACAAAACCAACATTTACAATATCCCTTGTCCTAAAGACCTACTGAAGAACAAAACCAACATTTACAATATCCCCTGTCCTAAAGACCTACTGAAGAACAAAACCAACATTTACAATATCTCTTGTCCTAAAGACCTACTGTAGAACAAAAACCAAAATTTACAATATCCCCTGTCCTAAAGACCTACTGTAGAACAAAACCAACATTTACAATATCCCTTGTCCTAAAGACCTACTGAAGAACAAAACCAACATTTACAATATCCCTTGTCCTAAAGACCTACT
>NW_013724749.1:0-295 GCF_000517525.1 Limulus polyphemus | reverse complement strand
ACCCGTAGTTGGTAGAGCCCATTGTGTAACTCTGTACATAGAAAGAACCAATCAAATATCTCTTCTGTTGTCTCTTAAAGAACCAAACCAATCATTACTAGCCACTTTTGTACAAATATTTGTTTGTTTTGTATTTCTTGCAAAGCTACTTGAGGGCAATTTGCACTAAGCGTCCCTAATTTAGAAGTGATAGACTAAAACCGTAGAGGGAAGGCAGCTAGTCAACACTACCAACTCTTGGGCTACTCTTTTACCAACGAAAAATGGGATTGGCCGTCACGTCATCAAACCCCCA
>NW_013724748.1:0-295 GCF_000517525.1 Limulus polyphemus | reverse complement strand
TATATACAGATTATTAAGTATATCTTGTATATCGTATCTGGTATTTACTCTCATCTACCATACATATATACAGATTATTAAGTATATCTGTATATCGTATCTGGTATTTACTCTCATCTACCATACATATATACAGATTATTAAGTATATCCGTATACAGTATGTGGTATTTACTCTCATCTACCATACATATATACAGATTATTAAGTATATCTGTATATCGTATCTGGTATTTACTCTCATCTACCATACATATATACAGATTATTAAGTATATCTGTATATCGTATCTGGTA
>NW_013724747.1:0-295 GCF_000517525.1 Limulus polyphemus | reverse complement strand
TAAACATACAGTAGGTGACATCATACCTAACAGACTAAACATAAAGTAGGTGACATGATACTAACAGACTAAACATAAAGTAGGTGACATGATACTAACAGACTAAACATACAGTAGGTGACATCATACTAACAGAATAAACATAAAGTAGGTGACATGATACTAACAGAATAAACATAAAGTAGGTGACATCATACTTACAGACTAAACATAAAGTACGTGACATGATACTAACAGAATAAACATAAAGTAGGTGACATCAAACTTACAGAATAACCATAAAGTAGGTGACATC
>NW_013724746.1:0-295 GCF_000517525.1 Limulus polyphemus | reverse complement strand
GTATTTCTCTCTGCCATGCAATGACAGTATTCAAGTGAATAAACTGTTAAAACTAGTCATTACACACCCAGGAATAAATGTCCTGTGGTTGTCAGATATCCTGTATATCTTTATGTATTCCAAAGTCTAGCAACTTTTTTATATTAAAGTATTTCTCTCTGCATGCAATGACAGTATTCAAGTGAATAAACTGTTAAAACTAGTCATTACACACCCAGGAATAAATGTCCTGTGGTTGTCAGATATCCTGTATATCTCTATGTATTCCAAAGTCTAGCAACTTTTTTACTATTAG
>NW_013724745.1:0-295 GCF_000517525.1 Limulus polyphemus | reverse complement strand
TATCAGCTTGATTCCCAGCATAGTTATCAGCTTCGATACCCAGCATAGTTTATCAGGTTGATAACCAGCATAGTTTATCAGGTTGATAACCAGCATAGTTTATCAGCTTGATACCCAGCATAGTTTATCAGCTTGATACCCAGTGGGTATCAAGCTGATAAACTATGGCTGATAAACTATGCTGGTTATCAACCTGATAAACTAGGCTCCAGCATAGTTTATCAGCTTGATACCCACCATAGTTTATCAGCTTGATAACCAGCATAGTTTATCAGCTTGGTAACCAGCATAGTTT
>NW_013724744.1:0-295 GCF_000517525.1 Limulus polyphemus | reverse complement strand
GCCACAATCCTTCTGTAATAAAAGACCTACCAGATACTATCCATCTGTAATAAAAGACCTACCAGCTACTATCCATCTATCATAAAAGATTTACCATCCACTATCCATCTGTAATAAAAAGACCTACCAGCCACAATACATCTGTAATAAAATACCTACCAGCCACTCTCTATCTATAGTAAAAGACCTACCAGCCACTATCCATCTTTATTAAAAAACCTGCCAGCTACTATCCATCTATCATAAAAGACCTACCAGCCACGTTCCATCTATATTAAAAGACCTGCCACTCACT
>NW_013724743.1:0-295 GCF_000517525.1 Limulus polyphemus | reverse complement strand
TGTGTGTGTGTGTGTGTGTGTGTGTGTGTGTGTGTGTGTGTGTGTGTGTGTGTGTTAAGGTAAGTGCTTATGTTTATTTAGCTTTGTCTGTTACTCAATATTTTAAGTAAATTCGCTGCAGACGCACAACTTCATTTTTTCTTCTTTTATCTTACTTTAGAATCCCCATCTACGTTCTACTAAAGGTACGCACGTACTTTAGAATCCCCATCTACGTTCTACTAAAGGTATGCACGTACTTTAGAATCTCCATCTACGTTCTACTAAAGGTACGCACGTACTTTAGAATCTCCAT
>NW_013724742.1:0-295 GCF_000517525.1 Limulus polyphemus | reverse complement strand
TATTACAACACCACTCACCACCATCATCATGGGATACTATTATTACGTATTACAACACCACTCACCACCATCATCATGGGCTACTATTGTTACGTATTACCCCACGATGATAGTGGTGAGTGGTGTTGTAATACGTAAGTAATACGTAATAATAGTATCCCAACACCACTCACCACTATCATCGTGGGATACTATTATTACGTATTACAACACCAGTCACCACTATCATCGTAGGATACTATTATTACGTATTACAACACCAGTCACCACCATCATCATGGGATACTATTATTAC
>NW_013724741.1:0-295 GCF_000517525.1 Limulus polyphemus | reverse complement strand
GTAGTCCTTATTCACAAGACACGTTGTATACAATATTTTATTCTCCAGGTGTAGTCCTTATTCACAAGAGATGTTGTATACAATATTTTATTCTCCAGTGTAGTCCTTATTCACAAGAGATGTTGTATACAATATTTTATTCTCCAGTGTAGTCCTTATTCACAAGAGATGTTGTATACAATATTTTATTCTCCAGTGTAGTCCTTATTCACAAGACACTTTGTATACAATATTTTATTCTCCAGTGTAGTCCTTATTCACAAGAGACGATGTATACAATATTTTATTCTCCAGT
>NW_013724740.1:0-295 GCF_000517525.1 Limulus polyphemus | reverse complement strand
TGGGCAGCTGGTACATTACTGAATAAAGTTGTTTAAACATTTGTTTATTTTTTTACTTGTTGTTAAACAAATCTTTAAACAATTTTATTTAAAGATATTTGTATTATTAATATCCTTAAAAAAACATGCTAACTATTCCTTCGCCGGAAAAATTATTTATGATGAATCATCTCTATAAAAACTGTTCTTAGTGATTGTATCAAAAATGTCTATACAATAGGCTTTCATCCACGTTTCTTTGGAGGTATTATAGGTCCATCACCTGCTTTAAATGCTCTAAGGAAACAAACTTCTC
>NW_013724739.1:0-295 GCF_000517525.1 Limulus polyphemus | reverse complement strand
CACTTCAAACGTAGATTTAAACTACAAGGATATGGTTACAGAGCTGATAGAATCAACACAACTTTTTACAGTTACTGTGATTACCTAGTTGTGTTTACGCACTTCAAACGTAGATTTGAACTACAAGGATATGGTTACAGAGCTGATAGAATCAATACAACTTCTTACAGTTACTGTAATTATCTAGGTGTGTTTACGCACTTCAAACGTAGATTTAAACTACAAGGATATGGTTACAGAGCTGATAGAATCAATACAACTTATTACAGTTACTGTAATTACCTAGGTGTGTTTA
>NW_013724738.1:0-295 GCF_000517525.1 Limulus polyphemus | reverse complement strand
TGCAGTTATATAATACATATTTGATATATCACTGGGTTGGTGGTACGTATATACAATTATATAAAATATACATACATCACAGGATTCGTGGTACGTTCGTGCAGTTATATAATATATACATCATATGTCACTGGTTTGGCGGTATGTCCATGCAGTTATATTATATATACATACATCACTGGATGAATGGTACGCTCGTGCAGTTATATAATATATACATCATATATCACTGGATTGGCGGTATGTCCATGCATATATATAATATATACATACATCACTGGATCGGTGGTACGCT
>NW_013724737.1:0-295 GCF_000517525.1 Limulus polyphemus | reverse complement strand
GAGGAGCTGGACAGCAACTAACTCACTAAAATTAACAATTTTACATAAAACGTAAGTTTGTGTAGTAACAAACATCACGAGGAGCTGGATAGCAACTAACTCACTAAAATTAACAATTTTATATAAAACGTAAGTTTGTGTAGTAACAAACATCACAAGGAACTGGATAGCAACTAACTCACTAAAATTAACAATTTTATTTAAAACTTAAGTTTGTGTAGTAACAAACATCACAGAAGGAGCTGGATTGCAACTAACTCACTAAAATTAACAATTTTACATAAAACTTAAGTTT
>NW_013724736.1:0-295 GCF_000517525.1 Limulus polyphemus | reverse complement strand
GTTATTTTGGAATCAATGCGATGATAATTATCCTAAACCAATATGTGTGTTACTTGTTATCTGGGAATCCATACGATGAGGGTTCTTCTAAACCAATATACGTCTTACTTGTTTATCTTGGAATCCACGTGATGGTGGTTCTCCTACACCAATATACGCCTTACTTGTTTATCTTGGAATCCACGAGATGTTGGTTCTCCTACACCAATATACGTCTTACTTGTTATCTTGGAATCCATACGATGAGGGTTCTTTTAAATCAATATACGTCTTGCTTGTTATTTTGAAATCCATG
>NW_013724735.1:0-295 GCF_000517525.1 Limulus polyphemus | reverse complement strand
CATGAGATACTTGTCTCAGTTTCTATGTTTTGCATGAGGTACTTATCTCAGTTTCATGTTTTGCATGAGATGCTTGTTGTCCCAGTTTCAGTTTTCATATGATGCATGAGATACCTGTTGTCTCAGTTTTTATATGATGCATGAGATACTTGTCTCAGTTTTCATGTTTTGCATGAGGTACTTATCTCAGTTTCATGTTTTGCATGAGATGCTTGTTGTCCCAGTTTCAGTTTTCATATGATGCATGAGATACCTGTTGTCTCAGTTTTTATATGATGCATGAGATACCTGTCTC
>NW_013724734.1:0-295 GCF_000517525.1 Limulus polyphemus | reverse complement strand
CCTACTGTCACTGGAAGCTAAGAGATAGAGACTTAGTCATATTGGGTCCTACTGTCACTGGAAGCTAAGAATAGAGACTAAGCCATCTTGGGTCCTACTTTCACTGAAAGCTAAGAGATAGAGACTCGGTCATCTTGGGTTCTAGTGTCACTGGAAGCTAAGAGATAGAGACTGTCATCTTGGGTCCTACTGTCACTGGAAGCTAAGAGATAGAGACTCAATCATCTTGGGTCTTACTGTCACTGGAAGCTAAGAGATAGAGACTCAGTCATCTTGGGTCCTACTGTCACTGGAA
>NW_013724733.1:0-295 GCF_000517525.1 Limulus polyphemus | reverse complement strand
GATCTGTTATATGTAGTGTTTACCAGGTACAGCTACGTTATATGTAGTGGTTACCAGGTTACAGCTATAATATGCATTATTAACCAGGTTACAGCTATGTTATATGTATTGTTTACCAGGTACAGCTATGTTATATGTATTGTGAACCAGGTTACAGCTATGTTACATGTGTTGTTAACTAATACAGCTATGTTATATATATTGTTTGCTAGGTTACAGCTATGTTATATATATTGTTTGCTAGGTTACACCTATGTTATATATATTGTTTGCTAGGTTACACCTATGTTATATC
>NW_013724732.1:0-295 GCF_000517525.1 Limulus polyphemus | reverse complement strand
GATTACTATATATATTAACTTAACTGGAGGGTAAAGAGGTGATTACTATATATATTAACTTAAATGGAGGGTAAAGAGTTAACTACTATATATATTAACTTAACTGGAGGGTAAAGAGGTGACTACTATATATATTAACTTAACTGGAAGGTAAAGAGGTGATTACTATATATATTAACTTAAATGGAGAGTAAAGAGGTGACTACTATATATATTAACTTAACTGGAAGGTAAAGAGGTGATTACTATATATATTAACTTAACTGGAGGGTAAAGAGGTGATTACTTTATATAT
>NW_013724731.1:0-295 GCF_000517525.1 Limulus polyphemus | reverse complement strand
GTGTTGTATTTAGGAATTACTTTAAGAAACATGGAAAATTTAAGAAAATTTGTCCTCATTTATTCCAATGAAAGTACAATATATATATATATATTGGAAATATCAATGCAGATAATATAGAATTATACAGTTTATTGTTTAAGGCATCGTTTCCCAAACTTTTGTGATCCACGCCCCCTTTAATAAATATTGTTTCTTCCGCACCACTCGCGAATTTAGAGACGAGTGAAAACGAGAGTTAAGTGACGAGATATAATACACAAATACACATTCAAATTTTATATGTGTGTGGTTT
>NW_013724730.1:0-295 GCF_000517525.1 Limulus polyphemus | reverse complement strand
GAAAGGAAGAATGATGGTTGAAAGAAGTCACTATATCACAGACGTAAGGCAGATGATACATTTGTTTTAGTTACATATACTGAAAGGAAGAATGATGTTTGAAAGAAGTCACTATATAAATGTATCATCTGCCTTACGTCTATGAGTAGATGTAACTAAAACAAAGAAAGAATGATGGTTGAAAGAAGTCACTATATCATAGACGTAAGGCAGATGATACATTTGTTTTAGTTACATCTACTAAAGAAAGAATGATGGTTGAAAGAAGTCACTATATCATAGACGTAAGGCAGAT
>NW_013724729.1:0-295 GCF_000517525.1 Limulus polyphemus | reverse complement strand
TGTTTGTTTAGTCAATGTCACCTGAATCCTAACTCAGTGTTGGTTGTATTATATAGTTTGTGTTTTACTGAAGTTCTACACATAAAACAATGATATGTTTAGTCAATTTTACCTGAATCCTAACTCAGTGTTGGTTGTAATATATAGTTTGTGTTTTACTGAAGTTCTACACATAAAACAATGATATGTTTGTTTAGTCAATGTTTACCTGAATCCTAACTCAGTGTTGGTTGTATTATATAGTTTGTGTTTTACTGAAGTTACTACACATAAAACAATGATATGTTTAGTCAAT
>NW_013724728.1:0-295 GCF_000517525.1 Limulus polyphemus | reverse complement strand
CTACATCCAATTTATCAGTCATCTCAACATTCTATCATTTCATTATTTGTTCGTCATCTCGACATTTTATCATCTCATTATTTATCAGTCACCTGAACATTTTATCATCCCATTATTTAACAGTCATCTCAACATTTTATCATCCCATTGATTATTAGTCATGTCAACATTTTATTATCTCATTATTTATCAGTCATCACAACATTTTATCATCTCATTATTTATCTGTTATCTCAACATTTTATCATCTCACTATTTAAAAGTCATCTCAACATTTTATCATCTAATTATTTAT
>NW_013724727.1:0-295 GCF_000517525.1 Limulus polyphemus | reverse complement strand
TAGGATCTGCCTTGTTTATAGACGCCAGATTCTTAGAAAGGTAAAATTAATAGTATTAGGATCTGCCTTGTTTACAGACGCCAGATTCTTAGAAAGGTAAAATTAATAGTATTAGGATCTGCTTTGTTTATAGACGCCAGATTCTTAGAAAGGTAAAATTAATAGTATTAGGATCTGCTTTGTTTATAGACGCCAGATTCTTAGAAAGGTAAAATTAATAGTATTAGGATCTGCCTTGTTTACAGGTGGTAGGATCTTAGAAAGGTAATGTTAATATGATTGAGATCTGCCTTGT
>NW_013724726.1:0-295 GCF_000517525.1 Limulus polyphemus | reverse complement strand
CACAAGTTTTAATTACGATATATATATAGTTGTAAATTTTTACTCAGAAGTTTTTTTTACCATATATATCGTTGTGAATTTTTAATCAGAAGTTTTTATTTACCATATACATATATATATATCGTTCTAAATGTTTAATCACAAGATTTAATTACAATATATATATTGTTGTAAATGTTTAATCAGAAGTTTTTATTTACCATATACATATATATATATCGTTCTAAATGTTTAATCACAAGATTTAATTACAATATATATATCGTTGTAAATGTTTAATCAGAAGTTTTTATTT
>NW_013724725.1:0-295 GCF_000517525.1 Limulus polyphemus | reverse complement strand
TATCTATCTATATATATATATATATGTATAGACACACACACATTTATCAGAAAAGTTACATAAAATGAAGTTAACTTCCAACCATTGTTTTCAAAAAACTTTTTAATTAAGCTCTGTTTTGGTCACTTCTCACTTAAACAAATCAAATTTTAGGTTTCTTGTGTGCAGTAACTTTTAAGTGTAAGACAGATAATTTTTACCATAGACATCACATTCTTATACAATGTGTTATCCTAAAATTAAGGTTTGACAGCTTTGAGGCATTACTATAGATACACTAATACTAAGATGAAGC
>NW_013724724.1:0-295 GCF_000517525.1 Limulus polyphemus | reverse complement strand
CAGTTTGTATGTTGGCTCTTCTGCAACTTCCATCAGTTTACATATTGCCACTTCTGTAACTTCCACTAGTTTATATATTTGCTCTTCTGTAACTTCCACTAGTTTACATATTGCCACTTCTGTAACGTTGATGACTTTTTTAACTTCCACCAGTTTGCATGTTGGCTCTTCTGTAACTTCCATCAGTTTACATATTGCCACTTCTGTAGCTTCCACTAGTTTACATGATGACCCTTCTGTAACTTCCACCAGTTTACATATTGCCACTTCTGTAACTTCCACTAGTTTACATATT
>NW_013724723.1:0-295 GCF_000517525.1 Limulus polyphemus | reverse complement strand
GATACAAATTTGAGATTTATTTACAACATATTTAGGTACAATAAAATGAACAAATAGGTTACAAGATAATATCTGTACATTATGAACGAAACATTTAATACAAAAAAATAATTCTATAAAGTGTGGAAAAATTTTTTGTTTCCCAAAACAATATCTATAAAGCAAAAAAAACCTTTCAATATGTATAAAACAAAACAAAAAACCCTCTATTTACAATACATACAAAACAAAACATTCTATTTACAATATGTACAAAAAAAGCAATAATCTACAAAAAAAAAAAAATAAAAAAAAA
>NW_013724722.1:0-295 GCF_000517525.1 Limulus polyphemus | reverse complement strand
AACTACAGACATTTGTACTGATACTAACCTTGTGTTAGTCTTTAAACTACATACATTTGTACTGATACTAACCTTGTGTTAGTCTTTAACTACATACATTTGTACTGATACTAACCTTGTGTTAGTCTTTAACTACAGACATTTGTACTGATAATAACCTTGTGTTTGTCTTTAACTACATACATTTGTATTGATACTTACCTTGTGTTTGTCTTTAACTACATACATTTGTACTGATACTAACCCTGTGTTAGCCTTTAACTACATACATTTGTACTGATACTAACCTTGTGTT
>NW_013724721.1:0-295 GCF_000517525.1 Limulus polyphemus | reverse complement strand
GGAATACTGAGTGCATCACACTCAGTATTCACGTAGTGTACACTGGGATACTGATGATAAATTGATATACTCAGTATTCCTGTAGTGTACACTGGGATACTGATGATAAATTGATACACTCAGTATTCCTGTAGTGTACACTGGATACTGATGATAAATTGATACACTCAGTATTCCTGTAGTGTACACTGGGATACTGATGATAAATTGATACACTCCCAGTGTACACTACAGGAATACTGAGTGTATCAATTTATCATCAGTATCCCAGTGTACACTACAGGAATACTGAGTG
>NW_013724720.1:0-295 GCF_000517525.1 Limulus polyphemus | reverse complement strand
CGGTGTTATATACTAGCCACAGACTGAGAAAACACGGTGTTATATACTAACCACAGACTGAGAAAACACGTTGTTATATACTAACCACAGACTGAGAAAACACGGTGTTATATACTAACCACAGACTGAAAAAACACGTTGTTATATACTAACCACAGACTGAGAAAACACTGTGTTATATACTAACCACAGGCTGAGAAAACATGGTGTTATATACTAACCACAGGCTGAGAAAACAATGGTGTTATATACTAACCACAGACTGAGAAAACACTGTGTTATATACTAACCACAG
>NW_013724719.1:0-295 GCF_000517525.1 Limulus polyphemus | reverse complement strand
GCCCCATAGTTTCCACTGTTTAACCTTGTAGTTAAATCTTAAATTTCCTTTAATTGAATAATAACTTTTCTTAGAATCATGCAGATGGTTTGTTGATAGGCGCAAAGCTAGGTTATCTGTGCTCTGCCCACCGCGAGTATCGAAACCCGATTTTTAGTGTGAAAAGCCTTCAGTTCTACCGTTGAGCCACCGAAGGTATTACAAGAGGAAAGTATATCTTTGAAATGTTCTGCCAATAAAAGACTTCAAAAAGATTTTAAGTGTTTCAAGGTTGAAGATTAGTTGTTATTTTCCC
>NW_013724718.1:0-295 GCF_000517525.1 Limulus polyphemus | reverse complement strand
ACTAATACTGTCAACTGTCAAGATAAGCAAAACGTTTACTTCTGCTGATCATTCCGTGCCAATAAGAAAAGTTGTCAAAATAAAAATGGAACTTCCTTCTTCCCATCATCCCCTTTTACTAATAAGATTAGCTGTCAGAAGGAATTATAACTTTCCTTACGCCCTTCTTTCCAATATACTAATAAAATTAGGTGTCAGAAGGAAATATGACTTTTCTTACGCCCTTCATTCCAATATACTAATAACATTAACTGTCAAAAGAAACATAACTTTCCTTACGCCCTTCATTCCAATG
>NW_013724717.1:0-295 GCF_000517525.1 Limulus polyphemus | reverse complement strand
ATCACATTTAACTTTTGTGACATTGCACATACAGTCCTGCGTTTAGTATTCAGGTCCATATTTTACTCATGTAAACATACAATTAATCCTTTTTTAACATCAGTATCCTTTAAAAATATAACTCTATCACATAATCAGTTTATTTAGTACTGGGTGGCCTTCTGAGATTCTTATTAGTTAATAATATTAAAGAGGAGAGGTATTTAGAACTAGGTTCGTCATGTATGATGTAGCTAATTTGCTTAACAGTTTCTTTTTTTTTGTCGTATTTTAACTAAAGTATTCCATCGAATTT
>NW_013724716.1:0-295 GCF_000517525.1 Limulus polyphemus | reverse complement strand
CTATAGATATAGGAATCAGTTTAGATTTACTCCTGCTCCTACACTGCTATAGATATAGTAATCGGTTTAGATTTACTCCTGCTCCTACACTGCTATAGATATAGAAATCAGTTTAGATTTACTCCTGCTTCTATACTGCTATAGATATAGAAATCAGTTTAGATTTACTCCTGCTCCTATACTGCTGTAGATATAGGAATCAGTTTAGATTTACTCCTGCTCCTATACAGCTATAGATATAGGAATCAGTTTAGATTTACTCCTGCTTCTATACTGCTATAGATATAGAAATCAG
>NW_013724715.1:0-295 GCF_000517525.1 Limulus polyphemus | reverse complement strand
CAATGAAATAATAAAATGGGATTTAGAAGACTGAAATAACTGGTCCAGAAAAGTTTTGTAAATAAAGAACAAGATTTCAGTTCTATAACTCATTGTCACTAGTAGTGTGTTAATGTTTTACAAATTATCTACTACCGGTAGTAACAGAAATATACAACAGATGTGTTAATGTTTTACAAATTATCTACTACCGGTAGTAACAGAAATACACAACAGATGTGTTAATGTTTTACAAATAATCTACTACCGGTAGTAACCTCAGAAATACACAACAGATGTGTTAATGTTTTACAAA
>NW_013724714.1:0-295 GCF_000517525.1 Limulus polyphemus | reverse complement strand
TTATTTTAAAACACACTGAGCTCTATAAGCGGTGAATGTGAAATGTTTATCAGACATAAGCAGATTTGGTAGGTGAAGGTAGAAAGTTGATCAGCTAATATAAACAGATTAGACGTTAGTAAGGTGGTTATCATCATATTAATTTTTCTTGTGCGTTTTTCTTTCTCTTGTTCCAATTATATCTTGACTCCACAATCTCTAGCACAACCTCAAAAAAAGCCCACAATTGTCACCCTAACTGTTAATGTTTTCAAAGCAGCATGTACCCTAAGCAAGGATGTTTCTAGAGCCCTTG
>NW_013724713.1:0-295 GCF_000517525.1 Limulus polyphemus | reverse complement strand
CACTCCAGCAACTAGAATATAAATATCCCCTGTTTTTATCAATCACTCCAGCAACTAGAATATAAATATCCTCTGTTTTGTTAAACACTCCAGCAACTAGAATACAAATATCCCCTGTTTTATCAATCACTCCAGCAACTATAATATAAATATCCCCTGTTTTGTTAAACACTCCAGCAACTATAATATAAATATCCCCTGTTTTATCAATCACTCCAGCAACTAGAATATGAATATCCTCTGTTTTGTTAAACACTCCAGCAACTAGAATATAAATATCCCCTGTTTTGTTAAA
>NW_013724712.1:0-295 GCF_000517525.1 Limulus polyphemus | reverse complement strand
TGTCTAGGTTTTGGAATATCTCATGTGTAGTAAATAACCACTTAAACTACTTGACTATGTATAAAGGTGAATAGAAGACTGTTTAGAAAAACAAGCGTTCCTACTTACTTCACTGCTAGTGAAGTGACTATATATAAAGATCAGAGTTACTATTACTTCACTGCTAGTAGAGGTGACTATATATGAAGACCAGAGTTACTACTATTTCACTGCTAGTGAAGTAACTATATATAAAGACCAGAGTTACTACTACTTCACTGCTAGTGAAGTAACTATATATAAAGACCAGAGTTAA
>NW_013724711.1:0-295 GCF_000517525.1 Limulus polyphemus | reverse complement strand
AAGCATACCGTATTCTTATTGAACATACTTTATTTCTCATATATAACATACTGGCGTCCGTTTCGGAACGTATCATATTTCTTATGGAACATAATGTATCCCTTATAGCCCACAGAGTATTTCTTATGGAACATAATGTATCCCTTGTAGCCCACAGAGTATTTCTTATGGAACATAATGTATCCCTTGTAGCCCACAGAGTATTTCTTATGGAACATAATGTATCCCTTGTAGCCCACAGAGTATTTCTTATGGAACATAATGTATCCCTTGTAGCCCACAGAGTATTTCTTAT
>NW_013724710.1:0-295 GCF_000517525.1 Limulus polyphemus | reverse complement strand
GAGCTATATCTTGTCTCGGGTCTATAGTAATTCGAAGCATCGCCAGGGCTATATCTTGTCTTGTGCCTGTAGTAAGTAAAATTATCACCAGAGCTATATCTTGTCTCGGGTCTATAGTAATTCGAAGCAACACCAGGGCTATATCTTGTCTTGGGTCTACAGTAAGTCAAATTATCATCAGAGCTATCTCTTGTCTTGGGTCTATAGTAATTAGAAGCATCACCATCGCTCTCTCTTTTCTCGGGTCTATAGTAATTCGAAGCAACACCAAGGCTATATCTTGTCTTGTGCCTGT
>NW_013724709.1:0-295 GCF_000517525.1 Limulus polyphemus | reverse complement strand
ACTGATCCAGACATAATTACCAGCTTTATTTTTACATACTAGTGCACAAATCGGGTACTGCGTACTGATATTAATCCATATTGAATTAAAGATGCAAAAGGTCTAAATTAGATCAATTTTGTGGTATCACATATTAACGTATCGCATATTAACGTAACTGAATACACACAATTTTCAACGGAAATTAGTTCAAAATTTGTTGGTTTATGTGTCAATTACTTTTGAACTAATTCTCAAGTTTTATTTTCTGTTTGATATGTTGCTTTGAAGACCTTGTAATCTGGAAGTTAATTTT
>NW_013724708.1:0-295 GCF_000517525.1 Limulus polyphemus | reverse complement strand
AGTTCATCCCAAACTTCTCTCATGCTATCAAAAAATGTGGTTAAAAACAGCCATAGAGTATAAAACTACAATTTACATTTTTACCTGAAAAAATCTAGGTCAACTGATATCCAAAAAGTATATGGATAATCGTACTTCAGGGAATGTGTATGTAATTGAATGTGTTGACTGAAACTACAACTGTTGAAATATATTCATAAAAAACCAATATTGTTGGTATTTAAAATGAGTAGAACTTATTTATGAAATTAGATATATATCTCTTATACTTGGTTTGTTTGAAGCTACACGAGGG
>NW_013724707.1:0-295 GCF_000517525.1 Limulus polyphemus | reverse complement strand
GTATGGGTTTGAAATACTATATAATATAGTGTTTGTAGTTAAAGGTATGGATTTGAAATACTATATAATGTAGCGTTTGTAGTTACAGGTATGGGTTTGAAATACTATATTATGTAGTGTTTGTAGTTACAGGTATGGGTTTGAAATACTATATTATGTAGTGTTTGTAGTTACAGGTATGGGTTTGAAATACTATATTATATAGCGTTTGTAGTTACAGGTATGGGTTTGAAATACTATATAATATTGCGTTTGTAGTTAAAGGTATGAGTTTGAAATACTATATAATGTAGTG
>NW_013724706.1:0-295 GCF_000517525.1 Limulus polyphemus | reverse complement strand
GACTTACGTTTGTGGCGTGTTTTACTTTACTTACGTTTGTGGCGTGTTTTATTTTACTCACGTTTGTAGCGTGTTTTACTTTACTCACGTTTGTAGCGTGTTTTACTTTACTTACGTTTGTAACGTGTTTTACTTTACTTACGTTTGTAGCGTGTTTTACTTTACTTACGTTTGTGGCATGTTTTACTTTACTTGACGTTTGTGGCATGTTTTACTTTCCTCACGTTTGTGGCATATTTTACTTTACTCACGTTTGTAGCGTGTTTTACTTGACTTACGTTTGTGGCGTGTTTTT
>NW_013724705.1:0-295 GCF_000517525.1 Limulus polyphemus | reverse complement strand
AAGTTTCCAACACACACGAAATATCGATATTAGATGTTTTATTAAGTCAGATGTTGCCTAAACTCAGTAATGCAGCCGAGTAAGATGCGAGTTTCTAGACAGAAGTTTCCAACACACACACGAAGTATCGATATTAGGTGTTTAATTAAGTCAGATGTTGCCTATACACAGTAATGCAGCCGAGTAAGATTCGAGTTTCTAGACAGAAGTTTCCAACACACACACGAAGTATCGATATTAGGTGTTTAATTAAGTCAGATGTTGCCTATACACAGTAATGCAGACGAGTAAGATG
>NW_013724704.1:0-295 GCF_000517525.1 Limulus polyphemus | reverse complement strand
CCTTCCTGTAAGTCTGAATATTATAATACTACTGTTTTACAGAAGAGTTAACCACTCTTAAAATACCTTCCTGTAAGTCTGAATATTATAATACTGCTGTTTTACAGAAGAGTTAATCACTCTTAAAATACCTTCCTGTAATTCTGAATGTTATAATACTACTGTTTTACAGAAGAGTTAGCCACTCTTAAAATACCTTCCTGTAATTGTGAATATTATAATACTACTGTTTTACAGAAGAGTTAACCACTCTTAAAATACCTTCCTGTAATTGTGAATGTTATACTACTACTGT
>NW_013724703.1:0-295 GCF_000517525.1 Limulus polyphemus | reverse complement strand
GTGTGTATTTTAAATCAAATTTGATCGTACAATACCAGTTAGTGTTTATTTCGTAGAAAAACTCTAAATTCACTCACGATATATTTAAGGAAGAATATTAGGTCGTTTTTAAACTAAAAAAATAACTTTCTCTTAAACAGAGTGAAAACAATCGAAAGGTGGATTTATCTTGTGAAGAAGACGCAATGGTCTTTAAGATTTAGTTATTTTAAATAAATCATTTTATTTTTAAAGCCCAAATTTTCTTTAACTTTTCTTGAGAAATACAATAAAATCCAAGATATCCGAAATTTTC
>NW_013724702.1:0-295 GCF_000517525.1 Limulus polyphemus | reverse complement strand
TTGATGAAAAACACTGTCTAGTGACTTGCACAGTACAGTTGATGAAAAACACTGTCTAGTGACTTGCACAGTACAGTTGATGAAAAACACTGTCTAGTGACTTGCACAGTACAGATGATGAAAAACACTGTCTAGTGACTTGCACAGTACAGATGATGAAAAACACTGTCTAGTGACTTGCACAGTACAGATGATGAAAAACACTGTCTAGTGACTTGTACAGTACAGATGATGAAAAACACTGTCTAGTGACTTACACAGTACGGATGATGAAAAACACTGTCTACTGACTTAC
>NW_013724701.1:0-295 GCF_000517525.1 Limulus polyphemus | reverse complement strand
ACAGTTAGTGGAAGGTCAAATTACAGCCTTCTACTAAAACACAACATTCATGTACCAGATAAGCTAAATTTAGACAAAATGTACATTTAGTGGAAAGTCAAATTACAGCCTTCTACTAAAACACAACATTCATGTACCAGATAAGCTAAATTTAGACAGATGTACAGATAGTGGAAGGTCAAATTACAGCCTTCTACTAA
Source organism: Limulus polyphemus (assembly GCF_000517525.1). NCBI lineage: Eukaryota > Metazoa > Arthropoda > Merostomata > Xiphosura > Limulidae > Limulus > Limulus polyphemus. Next base: position 95 of record NW_013724701.1, on the reverse strand, counting down.
AACACAACATTTATGTATCAGATTAGCTAAATTTAGACAGATGTACATTTAGTGGAAGGTCAAATTACAGCCTTCTACTAAAACACAACATTCAT
>NW_013724700.1:0-295 GCF_000517525.1 Limulus polyphemus | reverse complement strand
AGTGTTGACAAATAGAAACACAACTCATATTCTAAGGCTACATTGAGGACGCTGAGCAAAAAGTGTTGACAAATAGAAACACAACTCGTATTCTAAGGCTACATTGAGGACACTGAGCAAAAAAGTGTTGACAAATAGAAACACAACTCGTATTCTAAGGCTACATTGAGGACACTGAGCAAAAAGTGTTGACAAATAGAAACACAACTCGTATTCTAAGGCTACATTGAGGACACTGATCAAAAAGTGTTGACAAATAAAAACACAACTGGTATTCTCAGGCTACATTGAGGAC
>NW_013724699.1:0-295 GCF_000517525.1 Limulus polyphemus | reverse complement strand
TCTCTCTCTCTCTCTCTCTCTCTCACACACACACACACACACACACACACACACACACACACACGGTTTAGTGTTTTAATGTCTCTAGTTATCTCGTTAAGCTGAGTAATATCCTCAACAACACATACAATATAGCACCGAAAACAAAATTTACTTAAACATCAAAACAGACCTTATTACAACAGATTATACGTCAATATCAAATTCAACATATTAACTGTCGCTGAACTTGCACAGGAGAAACGGGCAGGATTGTAGAAACGCGTTTTTTTTTCCCCCTTAAACTAAAAAAAAA
>NW_013724698.1:0-295 GCF_000517525.1 Limulus polyphemus | reverse complement strand
GTTGACTAACTTTACCCTACCGTGCACTACACAGTTGACTAACTTTACCCTACTGTGTACTATATAGTTGACTAACTTTACCCTACCGTGCACTACATAGTTGACTAACTTTACCTTACCGTGTACTATATAGTTGACAAACCTCACCATATACGTGTTCTATATAGTTGACAAACTTCACCATATAGTTGACAAACTTCACCATATAGTTGACAAACCTCACCATGTAGTGTACTATATAGCTGACAAACCTCACCATATAGTGTTCTATATAGTTGACAAACTTACCATATAG
>NW_013724697.1:0-295 GCF_000517525.1 Limulus polyphemus | reverse complement strand
GGGATAATTTTTATTTAGCTCTACAAGTAGTGGGGATAATTTTTATTTAGCTCTACAAGTAGTGGGGATAATTTTTATTTAGCTCTACAAGTAGTGGGGATAATTTTTATTTAGCTCTACAAGTAGTGGGGATAATTTTTATTTAGCTCTACAAGTAGTGGGGATAGTTTTTATTTAGCTCTACAAGTAGTGGGGATAGTTTTTATTTAGCTCTACAAGTAGTGGGGATAGTTTTTATTTAGCTCTACAAGTAGTGGGGATAGTTTTTATTTAGCTCTACAAGTAGTGGGGATAG
>NW_013724696.1:0-295 GCF_000517525.1 Limulus polyphemus | reverse complement strand
CACAGGCATGTGTTTGATTTGAGATTCACAGGTATTTGTTTGATTTGAGGTTTACAGGTATGTGTTTGATTTGAGGTTCACAGGCATGTGTTTCATTTGAGGTTTACAGGTATGTGTTTGATTTGAGGTTCACAGGTATGTGTTTGATTTGAGGTTCACAGGTATGTGTTTGATTTGAGGTTCACAGGTATGTGTTTCATTTGAGGTTCACAGGTATGTGTTTGATTTGATGTTTAAAGGTATGTGTTTGATTTGAGGTTTACAGGTGTGTGTTTGATTTGAGGTTTACAGGTAT
>NW_013724695.1:0-295 GCF_000517525.1 Limulus polyphemus | reverse complement strand
AAATTCTACTATTGCCATCAGTTCTTCTTCATCTGTTTCACCTTCTTCTAATTCTATACTGTTGCTCTGTTTTTCGTCTTCATCTCTAGCGCAACTGTAAAGCAATTTAATAAAGTGTTACATATTTTCGGTATTCAACTAACTATTGCTGTTATTATCAATGATAAAACAATCCGATAGTAAAGAAAATCAACGTATTACATAAATTAACTTTAAAAAAACACCTATGAAGCTTTTATTTTATATAACTGTAAATTTTATTATTTCTGAAAGTTTTCAGTGCTGTTTGAAGGAT
>NW_013724694.1:0-295 GCF_000517525.1 Limulus polyphemus | reverse complement strand
TCTGTTGCTTTAACTAAAACCCCAACTAAACATACAATTGTATGGTGTTATTTGTATTATATAAATACAATAATGTCCCACCTTCTCTGTTGCTTTACTTAAAACTCTTACTAAACACACAATATTACGGTATTATTAGTGTTATCTGAACACAATAAAATCCCACCTTCTGTGTTGCTTTAACTAAAACCCTAACCAAACATGCAATATTACGGTGTTATTCGTATTATCTAAACACAATAATGTCCCACCTTCTCTGTTGCTTTACTTAAAACTCTTACTAAACACACAGCAC
>NW_013724693.1:0-295 GCF_000517525.1 Limulus polyphemus | reverse complement strand
GATATATATAGTTGTAAATTTTTACTCAGAAGTTTTTTTTACCATATGTATATTGTTGTGAATTTTTATTCAGAAATTTTATTTACCATATATATACATCGATGTGAATGTTTAATCAGAAGTATTTATTAACCATATATATATATTTATCGATGTGAATAATTAATCGGAAGTTTTATTTATTAAGTATACGTAATATCGTTGAGAATGTTTAGTCAGAAGTTTTTATTTACCATACATATATATATATATATATATATATATATCGTGGTGAATTTTTAATCACAAGTTTTTC
>NW_013724692.1:0-295 GCF_000517525.1 Limulus polyphemus | reverse complement strand
TTAATTATCTTGTTACGTTTTATTCATGTGCCCTTCAATCCTGTTCCTAGTGTTACTAATGCTGTTCTTCAGTTTTCTCTTAGAGTTACTTCTCTGTTTAGTCACATTTATTGTGCTTTGTAAATCCTCTTCTCTATAAATTAGTTGCTCACATGGATATATGTCTCTTTGTATAAATAAATCTGCTAGAATTCGAAAACACCGAAAAAACGAAAGGCTGATAAAATAGACGATCGACAACGTAGAAGACAGATTGGGTATTACTTGAAATTAGGATCGAGAGTTTTAATATAAT
>NW_013724691.1:0-295 GCF_000517525.1 Limulus polyphemus | reverse complement strand
ATATATATATATATATATTAACTGAGAATCAAACTTAACTTTCATGGGCATAGCTAGATATGCTGTTGTAAATGAATTTCAATAACATGTACATGCAATTTTTAAAAATTAAACATTTATCTGAGTTTATAGTTATCTAAAGTATACATGATCTTAAGTAAATGTATCTAGTGTTTAGAATTTTGTTACCCACCATTATAATTTTGTAATTATGCCCATCAGTTCACATGCTATGCTACTACTGAAACTGTAAAGTTGACAACAATTACAAGGCAGTACCCAGACTTTTTCTGGT
>NW_013724690.1:0-295 GCF_000517525.1 Limulus polyphemus | reverse complement strand
AATCTCAAGACTCCTGTGAAGTACTTCAAAGTGTCTTACCTACAGATAACAAGATAAAAAATAATGTTTAATCTCAAGACTCCTGTGAAGTAGTTCAAAGTGTCTTACCTACAGATAACAAAATAAAAAATAATATTTAATCTCAAGACTCCTGTGTAGTAGTTCAAAGTGTCTTACCTACAGATAACAAGATAAAAAATAATGTTTAATCTCAAGTCTCCTGTGAAGTAGTTCAAAGTGTCTTACCTACAGATAACAAGATAAAAAATAATATTTAATCTCAAGACTCCTGTGT
>NW_013724689.1:0-295 GCF_000517525.1 Limulus polyphemus | reverse complement strand
AACCCATAACTTGTACCAAATGTTTAATGAATTTCATCCGAAATTGAATACATTTAGTGTTTAAAATCCGGTAGGAGAAATTTCGCCTGTGTATAGTGAGGCTGTGAAAGAGAACTTATGAGCTCTGTGCATTAATTTTTGTTGTTGTTGTTGCTGTTATTATAAAACATTTTATATAATAAGCTGTGAATAGTAAACATTGTAACATAATTTTCTTGGACGGTTTATAAATTCAAAGTTGTAAAATGTGCGTTTTCATTGAAAAAAGATTTTGATTAATGTTACTGATATAAAA
>NW_013724688.1:0-295 GCF_000517525.1 Limulus polyphemus | reverse complement strand
GAAGTCATCTCTATCTGGAAACAAATCTACTAACTTGTACTTAATGTTGAAGTCCTCTCTATCTGGAAACAAATCTACTAACTTGTACTTAATGTTGAAGTCCTATCTATCTGGAAACAAATCCACTGACTTGTACTTAATGTTGAAATCATCTCTATCTGGAAACAAATCCACTGACTTGTACTTAATGTTGAAATCATCTCTATCTGGAAACAAATCCACTGACTTGTACTTAATGTTGAAGTTCTCTCTATCTGGAAACAGATCCACTGACTTGTACTTAATGTTGAAGTCC
>NW_013724687.1:0-295 GCF_000517525.1 Limulus polyphemus | reverse complement strand
ACAACACCAAATAACCTTAATCTAACAACAGTAAGTAAACAACACAAAATAACTTTAATGTGACAACTGTAAGTAAACAACACAAAATAACCTTAATGTGACAACTGTAAGTAAACAACACCAAATAACCTTAATCTAACAACAGTAAGTAAACAACACCAAATAACCTTAATGTAACAACACCAAATAACCTTAATCTAACAACAGTAAGTAAACAACACAAAATAACTTTAATGTGACAACTGTAAGTAAACAACACAAAATAACCTTAATGTGACAACTGTAAGTAAACAAC
>NW_013724686.1:0-295 GCF_000517525.1 Limulus polyphemus | reverse complement strand
TAACGGCTACCTACAACATGTATTACAAAATATTAGTAATATTTTGTAATAAATGTTGTAGGTAGCCGTTACGTTTTATCTTAGTTTGAAAGTTATTAGTAATATTTTGTAATACATGTTGTAGAAAGCCGTTACGTTTTATCTTAGTTTTAAAGTTATTGGTAATAACTTTCAAACTAAAATAAAACGTAACGGATACCTACAACATGTATTACAAAATATTACCAGTAACTTTCAAACTAAGATAAAACGTAGCGGCTACCTACAACATGTATTACAAAATATTACCAATAAC
>NW_013724685.1:0-295 GCF_000517525.1 Limulus polyphemus | reverse complement strand
ATTGTGTAGCTTTGGGCTTAATTACAAACAAACAAACATTACTTACTCTTATCTTATGGTATTGAAAACCGTGAGATAAAAATAAAAAAAGACATGAAGTGCAACAGTCACGTGTTGATAGTTTACACTGTGATTGGTTGGCATTCAACTAACCAGATAGTCCACACCAGTATAAGGCCTATTAAAGTACAGACAATCGTACTATGCCCAGTAATAGTATGGATGCAGTCGTGTTTCACAGGACTTAAGTATCATGTGTATAGATAAAAGTTTTGACTATTCGAGGAAGAAGTAT
>NW_013724684.1:0-295 GCF_000517525.1 Limulus polyphemus | reverse complement strand
TCCTTTTCGCTCTTATAAATACTTCTTACAAGTTCATTGATCAGTCGCCATAGCAACGAGTGTGAGAATAGTTGTATTGTTGGTGGGAGTCTAATATTCTTATCAACAACCACACTTAAACACACGCTTAACTACTGAGATGAAGAAAATTTATTACGAGTCTTTCGTTAAAGATACAACAGTCTTTCTTTTTCGCTTCCCTTGTCATAAAATTACAATATCCTTTCTCGTTACAGCAAAGTTATGAAAGTCTCCTTCCTGTAAAGTTACAACAGTTGCTCTCCTTCCCTCGAAA
>NW_013724683.1:0-295 GCF_000517525.1 Limulus polyphemus | reverse complement strand
GTATACATAACAGATTATAGATAGACATACAGACAGGTGTATAAGTAGGTAGAAAGCTGTATACATAAACAGATATAGATAGACATACAGACAGGTGTATAAGTAGGTAGAAAGCTGTATACATAAACAGATATAGGTAGACATACAGACAGGTGTATAAGTGAAATGTTCTTGCACTTTACACAACAGGTAAAGTCTTGGCATTATCTATTCTTTACATCATCTTGAAAAGTTCACGTCCTTCACATTTTCCAGATTTGACTCACTCCTATTTGTCTTGGCTCTCTACCTCATT
>NW_013724682.1:0-295 GCF_000517525.1 Limulus polyphemus | reverse complement strand
TCAGATTGCGAGTCGAACGCCCTAACCACCTGGCCATGCCGGGCATTGGTTGAGATGCAATGTTTATCAACCACAAATTTCACACCACTCGGTATATGTATTTTCTTCGTTAAAATCAGAGCCCTCTCAAAAAAAGACACATCCTCTGTTGAATTCTTTTATTAACGCTCATCGATGTTATCATTCTTCTCTAAGGCTATTTAATGGTAGTAATATCGCGTTTGTCCTATCATAATAAAATCCATTAACACAAACTTAGGCGTTCATCCGAGTGGAAAATAACCCCATCATTCGT
>NW_013724681.1:0-295 GCF_000517525.1 Limulus polyphemus | reverse complement strand
AAAAAACTTTTCAAAATAATTATTTAAACAGTTTGTCTTCTCTTGTAATCTAAGCTTCTCAATTTACTGAAGACAAACATTTTTGTATCAGGGCATTAAACTTTAGGAAATGTTAAGGTATGTGGCAAAACTTGGTACATAATGGATATAGTTGTATATAAAATATGACAGCTTGATTTTCTTATAGTTATCTGTTTGTTTGTAAATTGTACGACGATAGAACATTTCACAATGTCCTTAACACTTGCTTCACCACTGGATAAATGCAAGCAGAACACACACACACACACACACA
>NW_013724680.1:0-295 GCF_000517525.1 Limulus polyphemus | reverse complement strand
CACACTTCTCTAAGACTCTGATTACACACTTCACCAAGACTCTGATTACACATTTCACCAAGACTCTGATTACACACTTCTATAAGACTCTGATTACACATTTCTATAAGTCTCTGATTACACACTTCTATAAGACTCTGATTACACAGTTCACCAAGACTCTGATTACACAGTTCACCAAGACTCTGATTACACACTTCACCAAGACTCTGATTACACATTTCACCAAGACTCTGATTACACACTTCTCCAAGACTCTGATTACACACTTCACTAAGACTCTGATTACAACTCT
>NW_013724679.1:0-295 GCF_000517525.1 Limulus polyphemus | reverse complement strand
GGAGTTGTAGACATAAACATAGGTTAACTTTGGCGTTTTTGTATTTTACTCACCACAGAAAACCTATATCTACATAGGATTTGTAGACATAAATATAAATTAACTGTGGCGTTTTTGTATTTTACTCATCACAGAAAACCCATATCTACATAGGATTTGTAGACATAAATATAGGTTAACTGTGGCGTTTTTGTCTTTTACTCACCACAGAAAACCTATATCTACATAGGATTTGTAGCCATAAATATAGGTTAACTGTGGCGTTTCTGTCTTTTACTCACCACAGAAAACCTAT
>NW_013724678.1:0-295 GCF_000517525.1 Limulus polyphemus | reverse complement strand
CTAGGACTTTCAGCAACGTATCATACTCTAGACTGTTTACTGGTTTCTACGGCAATTAAAAACACCTTCTAGGACTTTCAGCAACGTATCCAACTCTAGATTGTTTACCGGTTTCTACAGCAATGAAAGATATCAACTAGGATTTTCAGCAACGTATCATACTCTAGACTGTTTACCGGTTTCTACAGCAATGTAAAACACCTTCTAGGACTTTCAGCAACGTATCCTACTCTAGATTGTTTACCGGTTTCTACTGCAATGAAAGATACCAACTAGGACTTTCAGCAACGTATCA
>NW_013724677.1:0-295 GCF_000517525.1 Limulus polyphemus | reverse complement strand
ATTTATCGTAATAAATAAAGAATGTACTTGTTTATTTATCGTATTAAATAAATAATGTACTGGCTTATTTATCATGTTAAATAAGAATGTACTGGTTTATTTATTGTATTGAATAAAGAATGTACTGGTTTATTTATCGTATTAAATAATGAATGTACTTATTTATTTATCGTTTTAAATAAATAATGTACTGGTTTATTTATCATATTAAATAAAGAATGTACTGGTTGATTTTTTTAAATAAAGAATGTACTGGTTTATTTATCGTATTAAATAAAGAATGTACTGGTTTATT
>NW_013724676.1:0-295 GCF_000517525.1 Limulus polyphemus | reverse complement strand
CAGTCTAACTTTCCACTAACTAGTCTACATTGATGAAAGATGTCAACTATAGTCGGTATTTCTGTCTTTATTTGGTAACTATAACTGTTTGTTCAGTCTAACATTCCACTAACTACTCTACATTGTTGAAAGATGTCAACTATAGTCGGTATTTCTGCCTTTATTTGGTAACTATAACTGTTTGTTCAGTCTAACTTTCCACTAACTAGTCTACATTGTGTAAAGATGTCAACAATAGTCGGTATTTATGCCTTTATTTGGTAACTATAACTGTTTGTTCAGTCTAACTTTCCAC
>NW_013724675.1:0-295 GCF_000517525.1 Limulus polyphemus | reverse complement strand
AGTGACAAGTTTAGTGAACTACTATATAATTAGATAGTACAAAGTTTCAATTATTTTACCGAACCATCGATGAGATTATATAATGAAATGGCGTCCGCTTCGTTAGTACCAAGTCCCAAACATATTTGTGAGGTACAGTGTCGAGTTTCACACGTTTCTGTGAGCTGTGGTATAATTATCTAGTGCAAAGTTTTATATTCTTAGCGAAATTAGTTTCATGTATTTGATATCTTATTGAACTATTATCCAGTGAGCTACAGACAAATTTTAAGCATCTTCTTGAGCAAGTGCTAAG
>NW_013724674.1:0-295 GCF_000517525.1 Limulus polyphemus | reverse complement strand
CCAAAAATTTTGAAAGCCCCAATAGTTATATTATAATCTAATTTTGTAAGACTTTCAAAATGGATATCCTTTCATCCTCGAGGGCATCTTTGTATCGAAATATGAGGAAAAACAATATTTTTACAAAATTTCGGAAAAACGTGGGCTATTGCCTATGCTTTTTGAGTGAAAATGTGTATTTTTTTGGAAAATTTAAAAACTGTTTTTTGACATAAAATTTATAGAAAATTATCTGATTGTGATTATTTCGTTGGAAAACTTAAAATTCAGACAATATAACATTAACGAAAAGACT
>NW_013724673.1:0-295 GCF_000517525.1 Limulus polyphemus | reverse complement strand
CGACCCTCAGATTGCTAGTCGAGTGCCGTAACCACCTGGCCATGCCCATATACTGAATAGACGAAACCTCAAGACTCAAAGAAAAAGTCATGCGTAGCATAATATCAATGTAAACAAATGAAATATGAACACAACAAAACTTAACATTTAAAGCTTCCTGTAAATAGGAATAAGGGTTATTAACTATTACAACCCTGTTTCTTTCTGTAGAATGAAGAATAAGTTAGACATAAAGTTTGTTTGTTTGTTTGTAATTAAGCACAAAGCTACACCATGGACTATCTGTGCTCTGCCC
>NW_013724672.1:0-295 GCF_000517525.1 Limulus polyphemus | reverse complement strand
CATCACTTTTTTCTCCTCTACAGAGATGACAAGTGACTATTACTATCAGACATCAGTTTGTCCTCCTCTACAGAAATGATTACTGACAGACATCAGTTTGTCCTCTCTACAGAGATGATAACTGACTGTATTACTGGACAGACATCAGTTTGTCCTTCTCTATAGAGATGATAACTGACTGTATTACTGACAGACATCACTTTTTCTCCTCTACAGAGATGATAACTGACTATTACTGACAGACATCAGTTTGTCCTTCTCTACAGAGATGATAACTGACTGTATTACTGACAGA
>NW_013724671.1:0-295 GCF_000517525.1 Limulus polyphemus | reverse complement strand
CCTCATTCATAGATAATAGGAACATAAATAACACTAAACCTCATTCATAGATAATAGGAACATAAATAACACTAAACCTCATTCATAGATGATAGGAACATACATACCACTAAACCTCATTCACAGATAATAGGAACATAAATAACACTAAATCTCATTCATAGATGATAGGAACATAAATAACACTAAACCTCATTCATAGATGATAGGAACATAAATAACACTAAACCTCATTCATAGATGATAGGATCATACATAACACTAAACCTCATTCATAGATGATAGGAACACACAT
>NW_013724670.1:0-295 GCF_000517525.1 Limulus polyphemus | reverse complement strand
CTCATGGAAGTGATTAAAAACTAGTGGAAACAGGTGTGTCTCATGGAAATGATAAAACTAGCGGAAACAGGTGTGTCTCATGGAAGTGATTAAAAACTAGTGGAAACAGGTGTGTCTCATGGAAGTGATTAAAAACTAGTGGAAACAGGTGTGTCTCATGGAAGTGATAAAAAACTAGTGGAAACAGGTGTGTTTCATGGAAGTGATAAAAATTGGTGGAAACAGATTCCTTCCAGGTGTGTCTCACGAAAGTGATTAAAAACTAGTGGAAACAGGTGTGTCTCATGGAAGTGAT
>NW_013724669.1:0-295 GCF_000517525.1 Limulus polyphemus | reverse complement strand
ATAATACATTTTTCAAGTTTGTAGGCAAGTCTATATAATAACTTTTCAAATCTTGGGCAAGCTTATGTAATACACTTTCGAGTTTTGCGGGCACGTCTATGTAATACCTTTATTGAGCTTTTAATCAACACGCATGTATAATACCTTTATCGAGCTTTTAATCAACAAGTATATATAACACTTTTGTCGAGTTTTAGAAAACAAGTCTACATAATACCTTTATCGAGTTTTTAGAGAACAAGTCAATATAATACCTTTATCGAGTTTTTAGAGAATATGTCAATATAATACTGTT
>NW_013724668.1:0-295 GCF_000517525.1 Limulus polyphemus | reverse complement strand
TAACTCAACAACACAGTGGTAGAGTTTCTCAGTTCTCTATGTCCTGTCAGCAACACATCAACACAGTTTTATTGTGTTCTGTCAGTACCATTTGGTGGTAGGGTTTCTCAGTTCCCTATGTCGTGTCAGTAACACAGCAACACAGATTTATGGTTGTTTCTCAGTTCTGTTTGTCCTGTCAGTAACTCAACAACACTGTGGTAGAGTTTCTCAGTTCAATTTGTATTTTCAGTAACACTATAACACAGCGGTAGAGTTTCTCAGTTCACTTTGTCCTGTCAGTAACTCAACAACA
>NW_013724667.1:0-295 GCF_000517525.1 Limulus polyphemus | reverse complement strand
GTCATACTGATACTAGTGTTGTTATTGGTTTAAAATACGTATTGTGTAAGTTTCATACTGATACTAGTGTTGTGGTTGGTTTAAAATACGTATTGTGTAAGTGTCATACTGATACTATTGTTGTGGTTAGTTTAAAATGTGTATTGTGTAAGTGTCATACTTATACTAGTGTTGTGATTGGTTTAAAATACGTATTGTGTAAGTGTCATAATTATACTAGTGTTGTGGTTGGTTTAAAATACATATTGTGTAAGTGTCATACTGATACTAGTGTTGTGATTGGTTTAAAATACGC
>NW_013724666.1:0-295 GCF_000517525.1 Limulus polyphemus | reverse complement strand
ATGTGTGTGTGTGTATGTATATATATATATGTATGTATGTCTATGTGTGAGGGTGTGTGTATATATATATGTATGTATGTATATGTGTGTGTGTGTGTATATATATATATATGTATGTATGTATATGTGTGTGTGTGTATATATATATATATATGTATGTATGTATATGTGTGTGTGTGTATATATATATATATATGTATGTATGTATATGTGTGTGTGTATATATATACATATATAATATATGTATGTATGTATGTATATATGTGTGTGTGTATATATATATATGTATGTATGT
>NW_013724665.1:0-295 GCF_000517525.1 Limulus polyphemus | reverse complement strand
ATAGTTGTCTTTACTCATTACCTAAAAGTTCAGTCTTACTTCACACTTAGACACATAGTAAGGTTGTTATAGTTGTCTTTACTCATTATCTAAACGTTCAGTGTTACTCACTTCACACTTAGACACATAGTAAGGTTGTAATACTTGTCTTTACTCATTATCTAAACGTTCAGTGTTACTCACTTCACACTTAGACACATAGTAAGGTTGTTATAGTCGTCTTTACTCATTATCTAAACGTTCAGTGTTACTTACTTCACACTTAGACACATAGTAAGGTTGTTACAGTCGTCTT
>NW_013724664.1:0-295 GCF_000517525.1 Limulus polyphemus | reverse complement strand
GTTTTTCATGCAGTTGCGCTTATTGTAAACCGGAGTTTTGCTAGTTATCCACCATAATTTTAACAAAATCTGTTAGAATTTTAAATATTCTTGATCAACGAATCCTATCTTTTCTACAACTTAAAAAAAATACATTTTCAAAAGTTGGCTTATATTTCAATGAATTCTTCACATTGGTCGCATATCTTCATATCTTCTAAGCGAATCGTAGAATTGTTACTATGTTGTACACGCTAGTTTACAATATTTCTCAAAGGCTTCAAACCAATATGAACTTTTCGTTTTGTAGCCTCTT
>NW_013724663.1:0-295 GCF_000517525.1 Limulus polyphemus | reverse complement strand
ATAGTGTGGACCTTTACTAGTTAATGTGTACCTTTACTAGTTAATGTGTACCTTTACTAGTTTATGTGTACCTTTACTAGATAGTGTGTGCCTTTACTAGCTAATGTGTACCTTTACTAGCTAATGTGTACCTTGACTAGCTAATGTGTACCTTTACTGGATAGTGTGTGCCTTTACTAGCTAATGTGTACCTTTACTAGCTAATGTGTACCTTTACTAGATAGTGTGTACCTTTACTAGTTAATGTGTACCTTGACTAGTTAATGTGTACCTTTACTAGTTAATGTGTACCTTT
>NW_013724662.1:0-295 GCF_000517525.1 Limulus polyphemus | reverse complement strand
AATATTGTTACTGTGGTACATGTCTTTTGTTTAACTGCTGATTTCGTGTTTTATGTTGTTACTGTTGAAGGTATTTTGTCATCTGTTTTCAACACGTTTACGAACATTAATGAAGCTGGTAGTGTCTTTACCCACTACTGGTCAGTTTCACATACAATAGTCTTGAAAATGTCTTTATTTACTGGTGTACAACGGACTTGAAAATGTCTTTATCTACTGTTATACAACAGACTTAAAAATGTCTTTATCTACTGCTATACAACAGACTTAAAAATGTCTTTATCTACTGTTATAC
>NW_013724661.1:0-296 GCF_000517525.1 Limulus polyphemus | reverse complement strand
GCCCCTTTTCAGGCCATGTGCACGAATGTACTTTGTACATGTTTTCGAGAGAGTAGCCCCTTTTCAGGCCATGTGCACGAATGTACTTTGTACATGTTTTCGCGAGAGTGGCCCCTTTTCAGGCAATGTGCATGAATGTACTTTGTACATGTTTTCTGGTATATACATTGCCTGGTAATAGTATTCATCCCCGTGCAAAGCTCCACATTTGTTTTGCCGTCTGTTGCTTGCAACCATTCAATTTTCAAATGGCACGTTATATTTGGAATCTACACAATCTACTCCAAACTGAGAAA
>NW_013724660.1:0-296 GCF_000517525.1 Limulus polyphemus | reverse complement strand
GTAGAACTACAGACTTGACATATATAAAACAAACTTATACATTGTTGTAGGACTACAGACTGTACATATATAACAACAAACTTATACATTGTTGTAGGACTACAAACTTGACAAATTAAAAACAAACTTATACAATGTTGTAGAACTACAGACTTGACATATATAACAACAAACTTATATAATGTTGTAGGACTACAGACTTGACATATATAACAACAAACTTATACATTGTTGTAGGACTACAGACTTGACATATATAAAAACAAACTTATACATTGTTGTAGGACTACAGACTA
>NW_013724659.1:0-296 GCF_000517525.1 Limulus polyphemus | reverse complement strand
TAACTTGTTTTTACTATTAATCCTACAGATCTGGTATAACTTATCTTGTATTTACTTAATGTCACGACACAGTACTAACTTGTTTTAATATTATACCACAGACCTGGTATAACTTATCTTGTATTTACTTAATGTCATGACACAATACTAACTTGTTTTTACTATTAATCCTACAGAACTGGTATAACTTATCTTGTATTTATGTAATGTCACTACACAATACTAACTTGTTTTAATATTATACCACAGATCTGGTATAACTTATCTTGTATTTACTTAATGTCACTACACAATAC
>NW_013724658.1:0-296 GCF_000517525.1 Limulus polyphemus | reverse complement strand
TAAATTATCAAAAACATCCCAGTTTCCACACATCTACATGTTAAACCTAGCATCATTTAATATAAATTATTAAAAACATCCCAGTTTCTACACACATCTAAGTATTAAACCTAGCATCATTTAATATAAATTATCAAAAACATCCCAGTTTCCAAACACATCTACGTGTTAAACCTAGCATCATTTAATATAAATTATCAAAAACATCCCAGTTTCCACACACATCTAAGTGTTAAACCTAGCATCATTTACTACAAATTATCAAAAACAACCCAGTTTCCACACACATCTATGTG
>NW_013724657.1:0-296 GCF_000517525.1 Limulus polyphemus | reverse complement strand
ATATACGTAGCAAATTACTTTTTATTTGCTATAATTGTTTCTTACTGGAAGCATATTACTTCTTCCTTTGCCTCTCTCTCGGTTTATCCGTTCTCTCTCTCACATCTCTCGGTCTTCTTCTTATCGTTGAACTCCGGCCTTTCATATTCCTTTCTCAAAAGCCACGCAGAACACACACACCTGTTTTTTTAATATCGTATTATAACGTCTCATAATCATAGGAGTCCCGCAATCTACACAGGTGCTTAACATGGAAGACTGCCGCTCTTATTACTCATCCTCTAATAATTTAGTAC
>NW_013724656.1:0-296 GCF_000517525.1 Limulus polyphemus | reverse complement strand
ATCGTACTATATACGTTGATTAAACCAAAAACTACCGTATCCTAACTAACGGTATAACATCGTACTATATACGTTGATTAAACCAAAAACTACCGCATCCTAACTAACGGTATAATATCGTACTATATTCTTCATTAACCTAAGAACTACTGTATCCTAACTAACGGTATAATATCGTACTATATACGTTGATCAAACTAAAAACTACTGTATCCTAACTAACGGTATAATATCGTACTATATACGTTTATTAAACTAAAAACTACTGTATCCTAACTAACGGTATAATATCGTAC
>NW_013724655.1:0-296 GCF_000517525.1 Limulus polyphemus | reverse complement strand
GGTTTAATGTTATCTAAATCAACTTGAAGAAGAAATTGTGGTTTAATGTTACCTAAAGCAACTTGAAGAGGAAATTTTGGTTTAATGTTACCTAAATCAACTTGAAGAAGAAATTGTGGTTAAATGTTATCTAAAGCAACTTGAAGAGGAAATTGTGGTTAAATGTTATCTAAATCAACTTGAAGAAGAAATTGTGGTTTAATGTTACCTAAAGCAACTTGAAGAGGAAATTGTGGTTAAATGTTATCTAAATCAACTTGAAGAAGAAATTGTGGTTTAATGTTACCTAAATCAAC
>NW_013724654.1:0-296 GCF_000517525.1 Limulus polyphemus | reverse complement strand
AGATACTTTCACTGTTCATTGTTTATTCAGATACTTTCACTGTTCATTGTTTATTAAGATACTTTCACTGTTCATTGTTTATTAAGATACTTTCACTGTTCATTGTTTATTAAGATACTTCACTGTTCATTGTTTATTCAGATACTTTCACTGTTCATTGTTTATTCAGATAATTTCACTGTTCATTGTTTATTAAGATACTTTCACTGTTTCATTGTTTGTTGGGATACGTTGAGTGTTTACTGTTATTAAAATACTTTCACTGTTCATTGTTTATTGGGATACTTTCACTGTTC
>NW_013724653.1:0-296 GCF_000517525.1 Limulus polyphemus | reverse complement strand
CATTCTTCTGCCACCAGCTCTTGTTGTACACGTGTTATTATAATCATTCTTCTGCCACCAGCTCTTGTTGTACACGTGTTATTATAATCATTCTTATATCACCAGCTCTTGCTGTACTCATGTTATTATAATCATTCTTGTGTCACCAGTACTTGGTGTACACATGTTATTATAATCATTCTTCTGCCACCAGATCTTGTTGTACACGTGTTATTATAATCATTCTGATATCACCAGCTATTGTTGTACACATGTTATTACAATCATTCTTGTGTCACCAGCTCTTGGTGTACCCA
>NW_013724652.1:0-296 GCF_000517525.1 Limulus polyphemus | reverse complement strand
ATGCCGGGCCTCAGAATATTGGGATGTTTTTCCTACGGTGAGACCGCTAGAAGTCTACTGACTTGCAATGCTAAAATCCAGGGTTCTATTCTCCCCGGTGGACACAGCAGATAGCACAATGTGGCTTTGCTCTAAGAAATAAACAAAAACTGGGATATTTTCACGTGAAAAATTTAAGTAGAGAAATATTAAATATTTTATGCAAAATATATTATGCTTTTAATGAAAAAGAGAAAATGCAAACTTAAACATACTGTTGCGTCAGCGAGGTCACGTGACTCGTGTCACGCACACTC
>NW_013724651.1:0-296 GCF_000517525.1 Limulus polyphemus | reverse complement strand
TACACACACACACACACACACACACACACACACACACACACACACACACACACACACACACACACACACACAGATTATATATATAATCTGGCTGTATATATAATCTGGCAGCCAGAACCATTTGTATTGTTAATTCAACACAATAGCGGCTTTATTGTTAACACATTGTATGAAATGTTTATTGCTAGTTGAAAGTGATACCGTCCGACATTATAGATAATACAAAACATGAAACAGTAGTCATATTACAGCAAAAACCGTTTTGTAATGATACATCGACAATAAGAGAACATAAC
>NW_013724650.1:0-296 GCF_000517525.1 Limulus polyphemus | reverse complement strand
ATGATGTATAACTAGTGGTAATCATGGTTTATGATAACTGACTCATGATGTATAACTGGTAGTAATCATGGTTTATGATAACCGACTCATGATGTATAACTAGTGGTAATCATGGTTTATGATAACCGACTCATGATGTATAACTGTTAGTAATCATGGTTTATGATAACTGACTCATGATGTATAACTAGTGGTAATCATGGTTTATGATAACTGACTTATGATGTATAACTGGTAGTAATCATGGTTTATAATAACTGACTTATGGTGTATAACTAGTAGTAATCATGGTTTAT
>NW_013724649.1:0-296 GCF_000517525.1 Limulus polyphemus | reverse complement strand
CCACGAGTTCACCAAAACCATAAGCAATTATACTAAATTAACATTAGCAGATTATTGATAAGGAACTCATTTCACACTAAATGCTATTCATTATCGTTATGCGTATACTTATAATAAACTCATCACACTGTAAATGCCTTACTTCAACCTTATTGTCACAGTTTTAGATGTAGTGAACTCGTATCACGGTAAATGTTATACCATACTGTTCTCATTATCATTACTTGTAATGCACTCAACGCACAGTAACTAGTCAACTTATCGAACAGTGTATCTTTCACCTATTTGTCATCATT
>NW_013724648.1:0-296 GCF_000517525.1 Limulus polyphemus | reverse complement strand
TAGACCCCAAATCATTCCCAGTTAATTAAACCATATTTGACAGATCCCAAATCGTTCCCAGTTAATTAAACCATACTTGACAGATCCCAAATCATTCCCAGTTAATTAAACCATATTTGACGGATCCCAAATCGTTCCCAGTTAATTAAACCATATTTGACAGATCCCAAATCGTTCCCAGTTAATTAAACCATATTTGACAGATCCCAAATCGTTCCCAGTTAATTAAACCATATTTGATGGATCCCAAATCGTTCCCAGTTAATTAAACCATATTTGATGGATCCCAAATCGTT
>NW_013724647.1:0-296 GCF_000517525.1 Limulus polyphemus | reverse complement strand
CCATGGCCTAAATGGACAAGGTGCTATGTGGGAATAAGAATAGATTTGTCCCTTTTTATGAGAAACCCAACTCTCACAGCTTTGGATAAAAGAGCTTAAGTGTGAAGCTCTGCCAATTGGTTTTGGATAAAAGAGCTTAAGTGTGAAGCTCTGCCAATTGGTGGGAAGAAGTGAGAAGAAGCCAGTCATCCATATAATATTAAGCGTGAATGCTCAATGAGTGAAGTTGATGTGAAAAGAAATCTGACAATCTGGTAAAAGATGTATGGGGCAGATGTGAGGCCGAAAGGTAGAGT
>NW_013724646.1:0-296 GCF_000517525.1 Limulus polyphemus | reverse complement strand
TTTTCACAAAGTTCTCATTCCTTGCTACACATAGGAAGTCTCAGTATAAGGATTTTATAAATAATAGGAAGAGAACATCTAAGAAATGTACTTGAAAATAATTCACTTTTTCACCAAGTTCTCATTCTTTGCTTTTGAGTATCCCCATATAAAAATATATGTTTTTTTTGTACAAGCTTCACAAGAGTGTTTTCTTTCAATTAACTCTGTGGAAATAATAGCAAAACCCAAACAATGCATCCTAATCTCTTTATCTATGTGCAGACATATACTTCTTATACATATATATATATATA
>NW_013724645.1:0-296 GCF_000517525.1 Limulus polyphemus | reverse complement strand
TTGTAGATATCTCAATGTGACTCTAAGACAAATAGATCGTGAAGTAGTCTTAGTAGATATCTCAATGTGGACTCTAAAACAAATATTGTAATATAGACACAGCAGATATCTCAATGTGGCGGTAAAACAAATAGATCGTAAAGTAGACAAAGTAGATATCTCAATGTGAATCTAAAACAAATTGATCGTGAAATAGACTTAGTAAATATCTCAATGTGGTTATACAACAAATATATTGTAAAGTATACACAGTACATATCTCGATGTGGCTCTAAAACAAAAAGATCTTAATGCAG
>NW_013724644.1:0-296 GCF_000517525.1 Limulus polyphemus | reverse complement strand
CCTACTACAAATAAAGAATTAACCTTCGCCCAAAACAAGATATACCTACCAAATCTGAAAATACTAATATAAATACTCGTTTTTTTAATACTGAAACATAATTTCACTTATCTACTTCTCTTGATAACAAAACTAATAACTCCAAGAATACTATAACACATGCACAACACAGCACCGCAAACAGTTCCAACTTCGACAATCTCTTAAACAGGGCTCTCTCTGATGTTGATATAAGGATTCGCCGTAAAAGACTAGATTTATGCCAAACAAATAGCTTTGTTGACGATTGTTTGTTT
>NW_013724643.1:0-296 GCF_000517525.1 Limulus polyphemus | reverse complement strand
GATAAACAGTATGATCTACAATCTTATCTTCAGTATAAGTTAAAGATATTATAAGATTAGGAGTTATAATATGTTAATATAAACAGTATGATCTACAATCTTATCTTCAGTATAAGTTAAATATATTATAAGATTAGGAGTTATGATCTGCTAATATAAACAGTATGATCTACAATCTTATTTTCAGTATAAGTTAAAGATATTATAAGATTAGGAGTTATAATCTGTTAATATAAACAGTATGATCTACAATCTTATCTTCAGTATAAGTTAAAGATATTATAAGATTAGGAGCT
>NW_013724642.1:0-296 GCF_000517525.1 Limulus polyphemus | reverse complement strand
GCTTATGTTTATGTAAAAACTGAAATGAGGAAAATGTAAACGCAACTTTCTTAAAAAACAAATAATAATAAAGTCAATTTCTGTATCGATAATGAATCGTTTAATTCAGGAAACTAACGTGTTAGTAAACATTTAACATGAAGACGAGAAACAATAGTCCATGTCTACGGAACCTTAAAGATATTTTGATATTAATTGTAAATGGTTTTGTCTTCAACTTGACTGATTTATTTGATATTAATTGTAAAGGGTTTTGTCTTCAACCTGACTGATTTGTTTGATTTAATTGTAAATGG
>NW_013724641.1:0-296 GCF_000517525.1 Limulus polyphemus | reverse complement strand
AGTTTGGTACATTTATTCATAAATGCTATTAACATTAGAACACGTTTATGTAATCTTAATGCTGATTGGAGGTTTTTGAATACCTTGTAGTTTAGTACCTTTCATTTTTGGGATATTTAACCACGTAGGCCAGATGTGACGTAATGTTTAAAAATTTGGAGAATATTAATAGTTGAAACACCCACCTCGCTGCCTGATAAACTGTTAATAGAACTAGTGTTTTGACACATGGCATGTCCGGTTCAACTTGTTATAAAATGTTATGCCAGGAAATCTGGCCGAAGTGTGTGTGTGTG
>NW_013724640.1:0-296 GCF_000517525.1 Limulus polyphemus | reverse complement strand
ACCTATCTTATTAGATTGACAATATATATATATTCCAGCTAATGAACAGACTTGTGGAATATTCAAACTTCTCGAATCCTTCGAATTTATTCGCCATGCCATTTGCGATATCTTTCAAGAAACTTAAATTCGAAATAAATAACGAACAATATACGGTGAGGCCACGTCTTCTTCTTGACATATTCTGTTGGACACTTGATGGCACCGGATTATTTCCAAGGAATGTTCTGGTAAACTCATGGTGAAACCAGGTAATCTCTGTGGAATGTTCTGGTGGACTCTTGGTGAGACCAGGT
>NW_013724639.1:0-296 GCF_000517525.1 Limulus polyphemus | reverse complement strand
GAACCTCTCCACATGCCTATATATATATCCAACGTGACGACATTTAAAAGGAGCATCTACTACTGGGTTGCTGTAATTGGTGTGCTATAAACTCTGTAAACTATAACTGTGATTAATGCTTATTAATCGAGAAACTTCAGATAATTGACCAGAAACGTTTATAAATGTCGAACATTACAAACCATTTAATTTCAGTGAATTCACATTGGACATTAGTACTTTTACGAAGATATTACCTAACGTCATTGTTGGAAACTCGATCTATAATCGGTGTGTGATCAGCAAGAACTACAGGG
>NW_013724638.1:0-296 GCF_000517525.1 Limulus polyphemus | reverse complement strand
ATATTACACTAACAAAGTGTAATTTAGAGACATATTAAACAATACATATATTAGACTAACAAAGTGTGATTTACAGACATATTAAACAATACGTATATTAGACTAACAAAGTGTAATTTAGACACATTAAACAATACATATATTAGACAAACAAAGTGTAATTTAGACACATTAAACAATACATATATTAGACTAACAAAGTGTAATTTAGACACATTAAACAATACATATACTAGACTAACAAAGTGTAAATTAGAGACATTAAACAATACATATGTTAGACTAACAATGTGTAA
>NW_013724637.1:0-296 GCF_000517525.1 Limulus polyphemus | reverse complement strand
ACTTCACAATGGAAACACTCTGATTCTACTTTATGGTTCTTGTTTTCAACTATTTCATAATGGAAACACTCTGATTCTACTTTATGGTTCTTGTTTACAACTACTTCACAATGGAATCACTGTAGAAACACTTGAAAACATGGATAATTTGAACAAAAGTAAAGAATGCAATACTTATGAGAATATTTTTTTTATCATTTATACATTTTCCTGCTCTGCTTTTGCGGAGGAATGCGTGAACACTACCATCAGATGGTGTATTTGAGTGAACACTACACCATCAGATAGTGTATTTG
>NW_013724636.1:0-296 GCF_000517525.1 Limulus polyphemus | reverse complement strand
TGATGTTTGATATGTATTGGTTAGAATTCTGTGCTGTTGTTTGACATGCACTGGTTAGAATTTTGTGATGTTGTTTGACATGCACTGGTTAGAATTTTGTGATGTTGTTTGACATGCACTGGTTAGAATTTTGTGATGTTGTTTGACATGCACTGGTTAGAATTTTGTGATGTTGTTTGACATGCACTGGTTAGAATTTTGTGATGTTGTTTGACATGCACTGGTTAGAATTTTGTGATGTTGTTTGACATGCACTGGTTAGAATTCTGTGATGTTGTTTGACATGCACTGGTTAG
>NW_013724635.1:0-296 GCF_000517525.1 Limulus polyphemus | reverse complement strand
GATACAGATGTGAACATGTTAAATGTTAACTGTGATTTAAGGTACAGATGTGAACATGTTAAATGTTAACTGTGACTTAAGGTACAGATGTGAACATGTTAAATGTTAACTGTGATTTAAGGCACAGATGTGAACATGTTAAATGTTAACTGTGATTTAAGGTACAGATGTGAACATGTTAAATGTTAACTGTGATTTAAGGTACAGATGTGAACAAGTTAAATGTTAACTGTGATTTAAGATACAGATGTGAAGATGTTAAATGTTAACTGTGATTTAAGGTACAGATGTGAACA
>NW_013724634.1:0-296 GCF_000517525.1 Limulus polyphemus | reverse complement strand
CGTTGCTTATACAGCAAGTATATAAACTATATGATATAATGTTATATTATGTGTTGCTTATACAGCAAGTATATAATCTATATTATATGTTATATTATGTGTTGCTTATACAGCAAGTATATAATCTATATTATATAATGTTATATGACGTGTTGCTTATACAGCAAATATATAAACTATATGATATAATGTTATATGACGTGTTGCTTATACAGCAAGTATATAAACTATATGATATAATGTTATATGACGTGTTGCTTATACAGCAAGTATATAAACTATATGATATAATGTTA
>NW_013724633.1:0-296 GCF_000517525.1 Limulus polyphemus | reverse complement strand
AACTATACCAGTCGGCTTGTAATGGCACTATATAATATTTTCTTCTTGAACTATACCAGTTGGCTTGTATGGCACTACATAATATTTTATTCTTCAACTATACCAGTCGGCTTGTATGGCACTACATAATATTTTCTTCTTAAACTATACCAGTTGGCTTGTAAAACACTATATAATATTTTGTTCTTAAACTATACCAGTCGGCTTGTATGGCACTATATAATATTTTCTTCTTGAACTATACCAGTCGGCTTGTATGGCACTATTTAATATTTTCTTCTTGAACTATACCAGTC
>NW_013724632.1:0-296 GCF_000517525.1 Limulus polyphemus | reverse complement strand
CGTATTCACCATTGTCCACACAAGACATTGGATACCTGTGTTGCCACTGTTATTCAATTAAACAACTGGCAAATAAAAAAACTGTGACGTACTCACCATTGACCACACAGATATTGGACACCTATGTTGCCATGTTATTCAATTAAACCACTAGCAAATGAAAAACTGTGACGTGTACACCATTGACCACACAAGACATTGGACACCTATGTTGCCACTGTTATTTAATTAAACCACTGGCAAATAAAAACACTGTGACGTATTCACCATTGTCCACACAAGACATTGGACACCTG
>NW_013724631.1:0-296 GCF_000517525.1 Limulus polyphemus | reverse complement strand
CCAGCAGTAATTAGTGTGTGCAATACACAAGAAACCCTCAGCAGTAATTCGTGTGAACAATACACAAGAAACCCTCAGCAGTAATTCGTGTGAACAATACACAAGAAACCGTCAGCAGTAATTCGTGTGAACAATACACAAGAAACTGCCAGCAGTAATTCGTGTGAGCAATACACAAGAAACTGCCAGCAGTAATTCGTGTGAGCAATACACAAGAAACTGCCAGCAGTAATTCGTGTGAGCAATACACAAGAAACTGTCAGCAGTAATTCGTGTGAACAATACACAAGAAACTG
>NW_013724630.1:0-296 GCF_000517525.1 Limulus polyphemus | reverse complement strand
ATATACCAAAATATGATGATAGCATTACCAATGTGTACCACAAAGTCAAAACTTTATGTTCTTTCAAAATTTCTTGGGAATATTGGAGGGATTTACACATTTTGATTTAGAGTTTAGAAAATTTTTTGATCAGTTTTAGCTTGCTAAAGCTCTATTCACAGCTGGTTTGTAAACTCCTCGACTGCCCCATATGTCACACCTGAACCCTCATTCATTCTCTTAGCTTGCGTCATTTCCATTTGTGTGTCTTTAAGATTCAGCTGTAATAGGTTAATAGTCTCAAAAAATCGAGGAAA
>NW_013724629.1:0-296 GCF_000517525.1 Limulus polyphemus | reverse complement strand
ACATCTCTGTATATTGTTGTGATGGATGCTAATGAGCTTTGTGAAAGATATGCTAGACATTCTTACATCTCTGTATATTGTTGTGATGGATGCTACTGAGCTTTGTGAAAGATTTGCTGGACATTCTTGTATCTCTGTATATTGTTGTGATGGATGCTACTGAGCTTTGTGAAAGATCTGCTGGACATTCTTGTATCTCTGTATATTGTTGTATTGGATGCTACTGAGCTTTGTGAAAGATTTGCTAGACATTCTTACATCTCTGTATATTGTTGTCTACTCAGCTCTGTGAAAGA
>NW_013724628.1:0-296 GCF_000517525.1 Limulus polyphemus | reverse complement strand
GATATATTTCATGAGTATGTTCCAGTGATATAGTTAACTGATA
Source organism: Limulus polyphemus (assembly GCF_000517525.1). Classification (NCBI taxonomy): domain Eukaryota; kingdom Metazoa; phylum Arthropoda; class Merostomata; order Xiphosura; family Limulidae; genus Limulus; species Limulus polyphemus. The sequence continues at coordinate 253 of NW_013724628.1, read as the reverse complement.
TATTTCATGAGTATGTTCCAGTGATATAGTTAACTGATATATTTCATGAATATCTTTCAATGATATAGTTAACTGATACATTTTATGAATATATATCAATGATATAGTTAACTGATATATTTTATGAATATATTTCAATAATATAGCTAACTGATATATTTTATGAATATCTTTCAATGATATAGTTAACTGATATATTTTGTGAATATGTTCCAATGATATAGTTAACCGATACATTTTATGAATATCTTTG
>NW_013724627.1:0-296 GCF_000517525.1 Limulus polyphemus | reverse complement strand
ATTTACAATAATCTCAGACTTTAAATGTTTGTTGAAGATTTACAGCAATCCCAGATTTCAAATGTTTGGTGAAGATTTACAGCAATCCCAGATTTCAAATGTTTGTTGAAGATTTACAACAATCCCAGATTTCAATTGTTTGGTGAAGATGTACAGCAATCCCAGACTATAAATGTTTGTTGAAGGTTTACAGCAATCCCAGATTTAAAATGTTTGTTAACGATTTACAGTAGTCCCGGTTTTCAAATGTTTGTTAAAGGTTTATCACAATCCCAGACTTTAAATCATTGCTGAAG
>NW_013724626.1:0-296 GCF_000517525.1 Limulus polyphemus | reverse complement strand
GGTAACAAGTAACACTAATGCCAGAGTTGCTGTATAACAGTGAAACAGGTAACAGATAACACTAATGCCGGAGTTGCTGTATAACGGTGTAACAGGTAACATAAATGCCAGAGTTGCTGTATAACAGTGAAACAGGAAACAGGTAACACTAATGCCGGAGTTGCTGTATAACAGTGAAACAGGTAACAGATAACACTAATGCCGGAGTTGCTGTATAACGGTGTAATAGGTAACATAAATGCCAGAGTTGCTGTATAACAGTGAAACAGGAAACAGGGTGAATGCCGGAGTTGCTG
>NW_013724625.1:0-296 GCF_000517525.1 Limulus polyphemus | reverse complement strand
AAGCTTTTTCTTTCTAATACAAACTTATTTTATTTGTGTGTGTAAATAATGCATTTCAAATATTTATGACTTCTTGTTTCTATGATATGTTATTAACTATACTTTATATGTATTAGCTATGATCAAATACGAACTCATAAAGAAAATATATTGTATATCAAATCAACACAACTTCATCTGATGTACAACAAGATTAACGGCGTATATGAAGATGTAAAAGGCTGTTTTCAATGAGATATGAGATCCTTAAGCTAGTATTAATTTCAATTAGTTAGCAAGTCTCCGTTCACATTTAA
>NW_013724624.1:0-296 GCF_000517525.1 Limulus polyphemus | reverse complement strand
ATTAAGGAAAACCCTTTTTTTTTCAAGTTTTCAGGTCTTCAGGACTCAAAGTGCTCAACTACTGTCATAATTTTGGTTTAACCTAAGATAACTAAAAGAATTATGTATAATAGTTCCAAGAAAAAGTAGGCTTGAAGTTGATTCAACCTTTTAATATTGTAGTGTGTAAGTTGGGATGTGAAATACAGAAGATAACTCAATTATACCAATACTAAACTCATCAGGCTGGCAAGATTGATAACATATTCCTATCGTGTCATTCAAGTTATTACCAATAGATTTACTAATTCGTTTTG
>NW_013724623.1:0-296 GCF_000517525.1 Limulus polyphemus | reverse complement strand
TATATATATATATATATATATATATAAATTTGTGGCCTTGGTTATTGGTTAGTAAACAGGTGATTATATAATTATAAGTGTTATATGTGACTATAAATGGATTATAAAGTGCATGTAAATACGGTGCTCTGTAGTATTTGTGTTAGTTTCCTCTCTTTAGGAAGTTATAGTGTAGAACCGTTGTGAAGATAGTTGTGGTGATGGACATAGCGCCATAACAATATATCTACAAGATTTTTATCGAATGTTATTTATTATAATTTACTATGGTGGTGATGGTGTTAACAATTAAATCC
>NW_013724622.1:0-296 GCF_000517525.1 Limulus polyphemus | reverse complement strand
ATCATATTGACCTGGTGTTTCACAACGTGATTACAGCATCATGTTGACCTAGGATTGATTACAGCAACATGTTGACCTGGGATTGATTACAGCATCATGTTGACCTAGTGTTTCACAACGTGATTACAGCATCATGTTGACCTGGGATTGATGACACAAGCATGTTGACCTGGGATTGATTACACCAGCATGTTGACCTAGGATTGATAACAGCAACATATTGACCTAGGATTGATTACAGCATCATGTTGACCTGGGATTCCTTACACGAGCATGTTGACCTGGGATTGATTACA
>NW_013724621.1:0-296 GCF_000517525.1 Limulus polyphemus | reverse complement strand
CTCTTTGAGAAAAAAAACCCTAAGAGAACAAAACTAGATAGCTGTATTAATACCTTCACATAAAATTTACAAATATCACTGACAAAAGTGTAAAATTACGCACCAAAATACTGTTATACAATAATATATGATTTTAACTGATTACATGTTTAAAATCGTCCTCAGTATTCTCCTTACAAATGAAGAAGTACGTTCAAATCATTTCTCCTTCAAAATTTTGTATACACAATCATTGGCATAGCCAATAAGTTTTCTCATTGGACTACTAAAAATACAAATACCTCTATGTTAGAAAC
>NW_013724620.1:0-296 GCF_000517525.1 Limulus polyphemus | reverse complement strand
AAATCAATGTGTTAGTCAGTTTGTTGCATGTTTATATAAACTGGTACGACTGGCTGTTCACTGCTATACTAGCTGTTCACTGCGTACCAGTTTATATAAACATGCAACAAACTGACTAACACATTGATTTCTGTCGGTTATACTGGCTGTTCACTGCGTACCAGTTTATATAAACATGCAACAAACTGACTAACACATTGATTTCTGTCGGTTATCCGACAGAAATCAATGTGTTAGTCAGTTTGTTGCATGTTTATATAAACTGGTACGCAGTGAACAGCCAGTATAACCGACAG
>NW_013724619.1:0-296 GCF_000517525.1 Limulus polyphemus | reverse complement strand
GTCACAATACATGAAGTTTCTAATACAATAGATGGTAACCAACATGTCACATTACATGACGTTTCTAATACAATAGATGGTAAACAGCATGTCACAATACATGACGTTTCTAATACAATAGATGGTAACCAACATGTCACAATACATGACGTTTCTAATACAATAGATGGTAAACAACGTGCCACAGACAAGACGTTTCTAATACAATAGATGGTAAACAACATGTCACAATACATGACGTTTCTAATACAATAGATGGTAAACAACGTGCCACAGACAAGACGTTTCTAATACAA
>NW_013724618.1:0-296 GCF_000517525.1 Limulus polyphemus | reverse complement strand
ATTTTCTCTCTGACGTTAACACCATCGCTCTTTACGTATTTTCTCTCTGATGGTAATACCATCGCTCTTTACGTATTTTCTCTCTGATGGTTACACCATCGCTCTTTACGAATTTTCTCTCTGATGGTTACACCATCGCTTTTTACGTATTTTGTCTCTGACGTTAACACCATCGCTCTTTACGTATTTTCTCTCTGATGGTAATACCATCGCTCTTTACGTATTTTCTCTCTGATGGTTACACCATCGCTCTTTACGAATTTTCTCTCTGATGGTTACACCATCGCTCTTTACGT
>NW_013724617.1:0-296 GCF_000517525.1 Limulus polyphemus | reverse complement strand
AAGCAGAAGATACAAGAGAAATTACCACTCCATGTAGGCAGTAGATACAAGAAATTACACTCCATGTAGACAGAAGAATACGCCAGGTTACCAGTCCATGTAGCAGAAGATACAAGAGGATTACCACTCCATGTGGACAGAAGATACAAGAGATTACCACTCCATGTAGGCAGAAGATACGAGGTTACCACTCTATGTAGCTGAAGATACAAGAGATTACCATTCCATGTAGGAAGAAGATACGCCTGGTTACCACTCCATGTAGGCACAAGATACGCCAGGTTACCACTCCATGT
>NW_013724616.1:0-296 GCF_000517525.1 Limulus polyphemus | reverse complement strand
GACCGTTATATCGTAAATAAATCTTTTCTAAGAAGGCTTAAAAGACAGTTATGATAGTCGATAAAATCAAGTGACAAAAAAACTAAAACCCGTTATCAAAGTCAAGAAAATCAAGTGGAAATAGGGCAAAAAATACTGTTATCCAAGTCGAAAAAATCTACTATAAGAAAGACTAAAAATACCATTATAAAAGTTATTAAAATATGGTGTAAAAAAGACTTAAAAGACCGTTATCAAGTTCGAAAACATCTAGTCTATGAAAGCCTAAAAAGATAGATGTGAACGTCAATAAAATC
>NW_013724615.1:0-296 GCF_000517525.1 Limulus polyphemus | reverse complement strand
GTTATTTGATTGGTAGTTCAAATGTCAGTTCATCAGATAGTTATTTGATTGGTAGTTCAAATGTCAGTTCATTAGATTGTTATTTGATTGGTAGTTCAAATGTCAGTTCATCAGATAGTTATTTGATTGGTAGTTCATATGTCAATTCATTAGATTGTTATTTGATTGGTAATTCAAATGTCAGTTCATCAGATTGTTATTTGATTGGTAGTTCAAATGTCAGTTCATCAGATAGTTATTTGATTGGTAGTTCAAATGTCAGTTCATCAGATAGTTATTTGATTGGTAGTTCAAAT
>NW_013724614.1:0-296 GCF_000517525.1 Limulus polyphemus | reverse complement strand
GAACTGATTGAAATATGATGTCAGCTTTTAAGATTTTCATGTACATTAATAGCTGACTTCATCAATTTTAAACAAATATCTAGAAGACATTCTTAAATTGTGTCGAGATGACAAAAACAAACAAAAAACGCCGGGAATATGAGAAATGATCCTAAAAATTATGAAAAAACGTTATTCCAGATCTTATTAAATCTGATTTCTTAAAAGAAGCTTATACTAATAACGTTAGTAGGATTAGCCTATAGGATTGGATAGACTTCTCGGCGACAGGAACTTTCCTAGTTATAGAATTATGG
>NW_013724613.1:0-296 GCF_000517525.1 Limulus polyphemus | reverse complement strand
GTGTAAGGTATTGTTGCTACTTTAACCACTGTTTGTCTAATGTTGTTATACGAGTGTAGGGTATTGTTGCTACTTTAACCACTGTTTGTGTAACGTTGTTATACGTGTGTAGGGTATTGTTGCTACTTTAACCACTGTTTGTGTAGCGTTGTTATACGTGTGTAAGGTATTGTTGCTACTTTAACCACTGTTTGTATAACGTTGTTATACGTGTGTAGGGTATTGTTGCTAATTTAGCCACTGTTTGTATAACGTTGTTATACGAGTGTAGGGTATTGTTGCTACTTTAACCACTG
>NW_013724612.1:0-296 GCF_000517525.1 Limulus polyphemus | reverse complement strand
TTCAAATACGACGAAGCTTTAGCTCAACACTTTATTATCGATAAGTGTTTCCCTGCTGACTTCAATTAGAACCTTCAAATACGACGAAGCTTTAGCTCAACACTTTATTATCGATAAGTGTTTTCCCTGCTGACTTCAATTAGAACCTTCAAATACGATGAAGCTTTAGTTCAACATTTTATTATCAACAAATGTTTTCCTTGCTGACTTAAACTACAACCTTCAAATACGATGAAGCTTTAGCTCAACACCTTATTATCGATAACAGTTTTCTCTGCTGACTTCAATTAGAACCA
>NW_013724611.1:0-296 GCF_000517525.1 Limulus polyphemus | reverse complement strand
GTACATATACATGGTAAATAAAACTTCTAATTAAAATCCACATCGATATATATATGGCAAATAAAAACTTCTGGTTAAAAATTCACAGCGATATATGTACATTACAATGTTATACGTGATGTAGTAATTGATATAATACAAGAACACATATTAGAATGTTATATGTGATGTAGTAATTGATATATTACACGGACATACATTAGAATTTTATATTTGATGTAGTAATTGGTATAATACATGGACATACATTAGAACGTTATATAAGTTATAGTAATAGATGTAATACATGGACATGT
>NW_013724610.1:0-296 GCF_000517525.1 Limulus polyphemus | reverse complement strand
TACACTTCTTGTGGATTCTTATTAATGTACTCATGTTTGACCCTCTAACCCTTGACCCTTAGCCAACTTCCACTACAAAATGAATACACTTCTTGTGGATTCTTATTAATGTACTCATGTTCGCCCTATAACCCTTGACCCTTAGACCAACTTCCACTAACAAAATGAATACACTTCTTGTGGATTCTTATTAATGTACTCATGTTCGCCCTATAACCCTTGACCCTTAGACCAACTTCCACTAACAAAATGAATACACTTCTTGTGGATTCTTATTAATGTACTCATGTTCGCCC
>NW_013724609.1:0-296 GCF_000517525.1 Limulus polyphemus | reverse complement strand
GATATTAAACCCTCCAGTGAAAAGGATGACCAGTAACTTCAGGATATTAAACCCTCCAGTGAAAAGGATGATCAGTAACTTCAGGATATTAAACTCTCCAGAGAAAAGAGTGACCAGTAACCTCAGGATATTAAACAGTACATAGAAAAGGGTGACCAGTAACTTTATGATATTAAACAATACATAGAAAAGGGTGACCAGTAACTTCAGGGATATTAAACCCTCCAGTGAAAAGGATGACCAGTAACTTCAGGATATTAAACTCTCCAGCGAAAGGGTGACCAGTAACTTTAGGA